>NC_143158.1:22070983-22314700 GCF_041381405.1 Jatropha curcas | reverse complement strand
AAAGAAAATGCAATTTTTAATGAATAAAATGTTTTTTTAGAAAAGATAAATAAAAATAGAGATTGAATAAGGAAAAAAATTTGGCGTTCTCACTAATCACATTCAATTTTGTTGCTAAATTTCATTATCACCCATCGGTAAAATTGCAGAAATTAATGTAATTTGAAAATTAAAATTTTTATCGCTCGATATCACTCGAATGTATCTCCAAATGTCGTTCTTCCTAAATATTAATGGCGCGTTCTATTTTATTCAATTCAATTTAGTCAAATTTGTATGATAAAATGATATTTATCTATTTGCTTGGATATTAAGGGTTATTAATTTTATATATAGCAACAATTTTTAATTTTTTTTTCGTTTTTTAAATAAAATATGTAACAATATATAATTACGGCTTTTTGTTGACTGAAACTCTCAATTTTTAATTTATTTAAGTTGCATATATATATGTTAAATTAAAATAAAAAAATAACAACAACAACATTAACAATAATACTAATAATAATAATAACAAGTACATTCACAATAATAATAATAATAACAACAACAACAGTAACAATAATACCAATAATAATAATAACAACAACAATAACAATAACAATAATACTAATAATAATAATAATAATAACAATCACAATAATAATAATAATAACATTAAGAATAATATTAATAACAACAACAATAATACTAATAATAATAATACTAATCATAATAATAACAACAACAATAACAATAACAATAATACTAATAATAATAATAATAATAACAATCACAATAATAATAATAATAACATTAATAATAATATTAATAACAACAACAACAATAATAATAATAATAATACTAATAATAATAATAATAAGAACAGTAGTAATAATAATAATAATAACAATAATAATAATAATAATAACAATCACAATAATAATAATATTAATAATATTAATAATATTAGTAATAATAACAACAACAATAATACAAATAATTATAATAATAATAAGAACAGTAATAATAATAATAATAATAATAATAATAATAATAATAATAATAATAATACCATAAAAAAATTCTAATCGCAACTCTATATACAAAATCAACCATAAATAAATACAATAAAAACAAATAAAATCGAAAAAAAAAAATTGGAAAAATTAATCGCAAAATAAAACTAACCTCAGATTTTCGCAACAGGCTGACCGGAGTGCAAAGCGAGCGGGGCTGCCGGCGTCAGGCGGGCTGGAACGGTGTCAGGAGGGGCCGGAGTGGCGCTGCGGACGGAGGAGAGGAGAGGAGAAAGGAGAAGAGAGAAAGAAGAAGAAAGAAAAAAGAGAGGGCCCGACGCTTAAAGCCCTAAATTTTGCGACCGACATATCGGTCGCAAATGTTATAACTATCGGTCGCAATTTTTAATGAGCCGACGTCGTTTGACTAGGCTCAAAATTTGCGACCGATTTGCGACTAACTATATCGGTCGCAAAAAATCAGTCGCAATGTAGTCTCCAATCGGTCTCAGAACTTTGGCCCATTTTTTACGCGCGAAGTTTTGCGACAGAAGAACATTTAGTCGCAAATCGGTCGCAAAATCGGTCGCAAATCCGTAGTACAGAGGTCGCAAATCATTAACCATTCTCGCGGGAACTTTCAGCGCCAAATTTTGCGACCGGTGGCTTATAAGTCGCAAATCGGTCTCAAAATTGCGACCGAATTAAGTCGGTCGCAAAAATCGGTCGCAATTTTGCGTTTTTTTTGTAGTGACAATAATAATTTTAAAATACAAAATTTCTATTATTATAACTATTTTTTTTTGTCTTATAAATTAAAAATTTTAATATATTTAACTAATTTTCAATATTACAACCAAACTCATTTGGAAAGGAAACAATCATAGCCTTAAGTTCGAAGTTTGAGAATTTGTTAAAGCAAGGATAATGTCAATATTCTTTAAAAATTATTAACATAAGATAGTGTGATAAAGTGAAATTGCGAAAATACAACTATTACCCTTCATTGAATGATTTTGTCTATTTATATACAAAGTAATAGAACTATCTACTGGTTATATGTATAAGAAGTAAAACTACATAACAGATATTTAAATTTAACACTCCCTTCAAGTTGAACATAAATGTTTACTCAACTTGCTCAATAAGAATTTGAACTGTCCAAGATTCAAGATTTTAGTGAATAAATTTGTCACTTGTTTGTTTGTCTTGACTTGATATGTTCTGCGTTGATAATTCCACTTAAGATCTTTTCTCTAATGAAGTGACTATCCAGTTCTATGTGCTTAGTTCTTTCATGAAAAACTTTATTTTTTGAAAAATGCAATGTAGAAATGTTGTCACATAACATCAGCACAAGTTCATCATGATTAACATGAAAATCTTTCAACAAATTTAGTAACCATATTGGTTCACAACATTCAAATGCCATAGCCTTATACTCAGCTTCTATAGAGCTCCTTGAAACTGTATTTTATTTCTTAGACTTTCAACTAATCAGAGAATCACCAATGAAAATACAGAAACTTGTCATAGACCTCTTAGTTTCATCACATCCAGCCCAATCACCGTCTGTGTATGCAGTTGAATTGAGCTAGGATTTTGCTGACATGAAAAGTTCTTGGCAAGGATTCAATTTGAGATACATTAGCACCTTAAAAGCTGCCTGCAAATGAACTTCTGCAGGTCTATCTATGAACTGTGCTTAGGTATTTACAGCATAACATATATTTGGTCTCGTTATTGTTAGGTACATGAGTTTACCACTCAATTTTCCTATAATTTCCAAGATCCTTCAACAATCCAGAGTCAAGATGCACCAATTTATTATTAAATTTCATAGGAATATGGCTAGGTTTTGCAGGAAGCTGACCAAATTTCTCAATCAATTCTAAAACATACTTTCTTTGACAAACAAAAATGCCAACCTTAGATCTAGCAATTTCTAAACCAAGAAAATACTTAATAATTCCAAATCTTTCAACTTAAATTGAGAACTAAGAAAGTATTTTAAATCTTCAATCATTTCTATATTATTGTTACCATTCACTATATCATCCATATAGACAAGTAATGCAACAAATTCTAATCCTTTAGACTTAGTAAACAAAGAATAATCAGATTTTGATTGTATAAACCCATTCATCAACAATGCATCAGTAAATTTAGCATTCCATTTTTTAGAAGCCTGTTTCAACCCATACAAGGATTTTTGCAATTTAGAAAGCAATTTATGTCTCTTTGGAATACCAAATTCATTAGGAATCTGCCCCTGAAGTTGGTATACAAGAGGCAAATCCATATAAACATCCTCAACTAGATCACCATTAAGAAATGCATTATTAACATCTAATTGAGCTAGATGCTAATTATTAATGGCCGCTAAGGCAAAAAATAACTTAACTGAAGTATGCTTAGCTATGAGACTAAAGGTCTCTTAATAATTAATCCCAGCATGTTAATTATATCCTTTAGCTACAAGTCTAGTTTTGTACCTCTCTATTGTCCTGTAGGATTTAAATTTAACCTTATACACCCATTTACACCCAATTGCAGTTTTACCAGGTGGCAAAGGAACTATAGTCTAGGTCTGATTTTTTTTTTTTAAGGCATCTAGGTCTGATTTTTTTCCAAGGCATCTAATTCGAAATTCATGGTTGTTTTCCAATGATCAAACTCAATAGCTTCAGCATAGGTAGATGGCTCAAATGTGGAATAAAGAGACAAAGCAACCATTTTATGATTTTAGGTACTCTAAAATCAAAGAGAAAAATCATGAATTTGATAATGAATATAATCTTGCAAATAAGATGGAATTTTGGTATTTCTAGTACTTTACGAGAAGGAATAGAATTAGCAAGAATAATTTCATTAGAAACAGGAGCAGAAATATCAATATTAGTAGAAGTATCATGAAGAGGAATAACCACGTCAAGTATAGGTTCAATAATGACATCATGGATAGGAGCATCAGTATTAATTGCATTAACATCATAAAAAGGCAAATAACAGTAATGAGAAGGCAGAACAGGTAAAGCATGAATAAAAGGAGTATGGACAAAAGTAAATGGAAAAATATTTTCATGAAATACAACATCCCTAGAAACAAAGGTCATTTTTGTCTCAAGATCAAACAATTTATAACCTTTAATGCTTGAAGGATAACATATAAAAACACATTTCTTTATTGTAGAATTAAATTTCTTTTTATGAGCACTAAGATTGATAGCAAAGGATAAGCATCCAAAAGACCTAAGATGATTATAAAATGGTAGATTATAAAATAACATTTCGTAACGTGTTTTATTATGAAGAATAGCTGTTGGGGTTCTGTTAATCAAATATGTTGCTATTAAAATAACATCAACCTGAAAATGAAGAGGCAAAGATGCATGAAATAGTAGTGCCCTAGCAACATTAAGAATGTATTAATGTTTTCTTTCTATCACACCATTTTGTTGTGGTATGTAAGGACAACTAGTTTGATGAAAAATGCTCTTGGATGCATAAAAAGTAGGCAAAAGAATTGTAAACCATTATTACCTCTAATGATTTGAATAGAAACATGAAACTGATTGAGAATTAAAGCATAAAAGGTTAGAATGAAATGAATAGAAACATGAAAACCCATGTTGTCACGCCCCAACTCTAATCACCAGAGGAATTGTTCGCTTTGGCCACGAGGTTGTGCCCCGGCCTAATCCGGCCAACACATACACCCGCCCTCACAGTTTTATCCTGCAGGTGAAATGGGAAACTTCCCAGGAGGTCACCCATCCTAGGATTTCTGTTAAATGGGAAACTTCTCAGGAGGTCACCCATCCTAGGATTTCTGTTAAGCGAGCACGCTTAACCTTAGAGTTTTTCCAACTCTCCAGCCATTCCACCAAAAGGCGCCTCTAATGATTAGTTTTCCCCTTTTCGATATATGATTCGAGTCATTCCTGTGTCTCGCATTCCACTACCCTAGCTAGCCTGCCATCCTCGGATCGCTTTGCCGGGTCGGGATGTTACAGGCTCACCAGCTTCCGCGTGTTTCGTCCTCGAACCATACATCTACTGGAGGGGGTCCGGCTCTGATACCAACTGCCACGCCCCGACTCTAATCACCAGAGGAATTGTCCGCTTTGGGCATAGGGTTGTGCCCCGGCCTAATCCGGCCAACACATACACCTGCTCTCACGGTTTTGTCCCGCAGGTGAAATGGGAAACTTCCCAGGTGGTCACCCATCCTAGGATTTCTGTTAAGCGAGCACGCTTAACCCTGGAGTTCTTCCAACTCTCTAGCCATTCCACCAAAAGGCGCCTCTAATGATTAGTTTCCCCCTTTTCGATATATGATTCGATTCATTCCTGTGTCCAGCATTCCACTACCCTAGCTAGCCTGCCATCCTCGGATCACTTTGCCGGGTCAAGATGTCACACATGTACTTCTAGTGAAGTCATCAATAGTTATAAGAAAATAACGATTGTTATGCAATTCTTCCCAGATTTCATTAAGCTTGGTGAAGTAGACATCAACAGTCCCAGTACCTTGAGAAACAGAAGAAAGCAAATGTTACAGGTGACAAATCCTTTGATTCATTAGGTTGAGTGAATCATTTCTCTAAATTTTTCCAGATAAGAGAAGCTTTTTCCATGTAAAATATTGTAGATGTAATAGAAGAAGAAATCGACCGTAACAACCATGCAACCAAGAGATTGTTGCATCGAAGCCATGGTGGATACAAAGGATTTTGAGAGCTTGGCTTAAAAACCGATCCATCAAGAAAACCTTGCTTATTTCGAATCAAAACTGCAAGCATAAATGATCTAGAAATAAATGGGAAAAAGGTCCTCTGTGGGAGACGAACCAGTAGCCATGAGAATAGAGAAACCCTAATTTGTGAGAAATCAAATAAATTGATATACAAAGGCAAAGAAAATTACTCAGCAAATACAAGAAACATGAACAATCAAGCAATCGCGACTGTTAAAGATGACAAACTCCAAAATCAAGAAAATCTAAATCTAGAGATGCTGAAATTAAGGAAAACGATGAACCAGTCGAAAATATGAAGAAAAGATACCAAATCTCCAATAAAACAGAAGATCTTTGAGTTTTAAAGATCAAAAACTCCACATTGCACGGAATTTCAGTAGAAATCAAGCAAAATCAAGGTATAAGACACAAGAACTCAAAGAGAAAGAAGTTCAGTGCTCAAGAAAGGAGAAAATCACTCAAGGAAAGAGAAAATCAAATACCAAAACCGCGTGCTCTGATACAATGTGAGAAAGTAAAATTGTGAAAATATAATTGTTACCCTTTATTAAATGACTTTGTCTGTTCATATATAAAGTAATGGAACTATCTACTGATTACACATAGAAAAAGTAAAATACATATTAAATATTTACATTTAACAAATAGTTTTCTATTTGGTGGAAGGGTAATAAAAAAAAGTCAAAGCAAACTCTATTTTAATTATAAATTTTTATCTAAAAGTAAGTTTGATTGATTTATAAAAAAAGTGAGGGAATAAATTATTGAATTAAACAATAAATACAAAAAATGGATTTGACAAAATAGTTGAATAGTCAAATATTTTTAATAAGATTTATTCAATTAAGATGCAGCGAAGGAATTTAAAAGCAACCCTAGAAAAGCAAAAGTTGAGAAGAATCCTGATATCTTACAAAGTGCCACACCTGAAGAGCTTTTTGGGTATGATCCACAGGCTGATGAAGAAGCTATACAAGCAGGCTTAAGCAAAGAAGGCAAGTTTCTAGTATTTAGATCTAGATATGGTAAGGTACACTTCTCTATTGGCATTTTATTTAGCATATGAGATCAATTTAAGAATGCAGTAACACAGTGGGCTGTAGAAAATAATAGAGATGTAAAATTCATAAGGAATACCAAAACACAATTTAGAGCTAAGTGCGTGACAAAACTTGTCCTTGGACCATATATGCTTCTAGGGCAAATAAAATGAATGATATTCAAGTGAAAATCCATATTGATAAGCACTCATGTTCTATTTCATATAAAAATAGGATGGCTACTGCAAAGTGGTTAGCTAAAAAGGTTTTACCTAATTATAAATATATTGAGTCCATGAAATTAGTTGAACTTAAGGCACAATTAAAAGAGGATATCAGTGTAGAAATTAACTTATGCAAATTAAGAAGCGTAAAGTTACTATATCTGTTTACAATGTTGGGTGATACTGAGGGTAAATATGCTAAATTGTAGGACTATCTAGGTGAAGTGAAAAGATCAAATCCCTTAAGTACAATTGGGATGAAAGTTCAGAGGCCTATACCTGATGAGATGGCTATTTTTGATAGACTATATATTTTGAGAGTTTGATTTGTTGTCTTCTATGATAAAATAGGCTAAGAGATTGAAAGTGCAGCATAAAAATACATCAGTCCCTAAACGAAAAGCAAAAAAGGAAGCAAGGAAAGTGCAGAATGAAGTGCAAAGTGAAGTGGTTGAACTCAGCCAAGTACTGCCAACACAGCAGTTGGAATAACAAGAATTCTCTAAGATGGAGCAACTATTTTCTATGCCTTTAAGTTGGGAAAGATGAGTGAGAGATGGAGCAACTACTTTGTTTTTTTTTTTTTTTATTTGAATTGGGAATGTTTAATGTACTATTTGTATTTCAACAATAATTGCATTAGGACAATCTATGTTTCAATTTTTTGCCAATTGTCTATTGGATCCTTAGCTGACATGCTATGTATATCCTAAACTCTATCTTTTGTTCCATTAAAGTTAAGCAATGAAATTGGATTTGCTATCTTTAAGCAGAAAATTATTTTTATATATATTTCAATGAGCAATCTGTTATTTCTTGATTTTCTGTACATGCTTTCCATGCAGATATTTATTTACATAAATTTTCAAGTCTAGGAGCTTGTTTTTGTTCTTTTTTGTTCATTTCACATAACAAAAGGAATGATATGTTAGAGACATTGAACATAATGAAAAGCTATGAAAAAAGTGCATTTCCACTCATTATATTAAACTTAGCCCCACAACATGAAGGTTAAACACATTTCCCATCATTCAGATATTTCATCAAACATTGTCTATAAAAAATATATTTTCCCATTCAACCAAAAGCTAATTCAATACAACACTACAATTGTTCACACATTCATCCATGCATTACAATCCATCATCCCTAACTAAGTCAATCCACAAAATACCTAAAATTCTAGAATTCCCATTCATTTAAAAAAATATGATAAGTATTAAAACTACAATGCACACTCATAACTACTTCTCTCTTTTCAAGCTTCTTTCCATATCATCTTCAAGATCATTTCTCCTCCTCAAAAACCTTGAAGTTATCCTCTTCAACCTATCACATATAGCTAGATCAAGCCATAAGAAGTATGAACACCCTTGATTGCGATCAACCAGAAGAAGCTCACATGCAATGAATCGTCGTCCTGGATTCAACTCGGTCCATTAGCAATTTATGACGTGCGTTGAAGACAAGGCATTCCACATCTACAGAAGCGAGCTTCAATCTCCATTGAAGACTGTCCCTTTTCTTTTGCAAGCTCTGAAACTCGATTTAGGTTTGCAAAAGGAATGAAATTTCTCTTTTAAATGCACTACTTTTAGGCAAAAGAAAGTGAGGAAAAAAATAATAACTTTCTATCATTTGCCACGTGACTCACACTTCAAACAAATCAACAGCAACGTGGCATGCTATGTCAGCATGTGACTAGGTTAAAGTGTGTCCCGTTGCTTGCTTAATCATCTTTCCGGTTGCCAATTCATGAAGTAGACACCTAATTGCATGATTTAAAATGTCCAGATACCCAATTGATAAAGTTTTCCGTTCATACACTAAATTGAAAAAATTTAAAAAGTTCAAACACCAAAATTGTCATTTATCCTAATTTTAAAGACAAGACTCACTAAATATTTTAATAATTTAATATTTGTATTTAAATTTATAAAGCTAAACTAATCAACTCAAACAATTAATAATTATATACACATACATATGATATTATTTACATGTTGGGTCAGGTTTGCCATTTTACCAACCCAACCTGTGACTCAATCCGATCTATGATTATAAAATATGACTCGTCCAACCCTATCCATGACTTATTATAAAAAAATATTGGATCAGATTGAGCCGTCGAATTAGTTTAGGTTGCTTGGGTTGACCGAATTAGAATGGATCATGTGCAACCCTATCCATGACCTATTATTTAAAAGACTTAACATACATTTTCTTTTTTTTTTTCCTTAAATTTTAATCATCCAGTATCTGGAGTCCACTAGTCCAATTAATCAGGATTCGCGCCGAGCAGGCCCATAAAGGGGGGCGAAGCGCTGTTTCCCAAGTGTTTAAAACGACTCCAAACATGGGGTTCAAACTCGAGACCTTTGGTTAAGGGAGAAGGGATCCCTGCCATCCCATCTCTACCGTCGAAAGTAACATACATTTTCCTTTTAATTAGAATATATGACATTATATTCTAAAAAAGCAAATAAGTTTTTTCTTTCAATAATTTCCATTCTTATTTTTCTTTTGTTTTCATTCTTGTCTATATTTCCCAAATATAACATTATAGGGTAAAGAATTATTTTATTGCTCTAGGATTAGAGTTATCTATACATTTATTTATTTTTATTTTTATTTAATTAATACTTAATTTTAAGATTATATCAAAAAGCTCCTTAATATTTATTTCGTTATTTATTTAGTAACTAATAAATTCCTGCTTCGACTAAATAGTGAATCAAATAAAATGTAAAAGATTTTTTTAATATATTGTTGAAAATTTCAGAAACATATTGCTTACAAATTATATGTCAAATTTCAAGCAGCAAATAATAATTTATTTATCAAATAGATTTTTGGAAAAAGAAAACTATTCCTGAGTAGTAATAGTGATATAAATTAATGAACCAAATCTTAATATCACATAATAGACATATGATCCATTCAGTTCATATCGAATTGAAATGGTATAAATCATTAATAAACTCAACAAAAAAATTTTATGTGATGATAGTACACAATAATAAAATATATAAAAAAATAATATGTAAATATATTAAAAGATATTAGATTTCTAAATAAACTCTAACTAACAGATGAAATAAGATTCTCACATCTTTATCCAAATATAATTATTCTTCTCCTAGTATATATATCCCGATTAATTTTAGCAAGAGACCTAATTCTCAAATTCTCTCAATTCTAGAATTCACAACTCTGATTCTTCAATTTCTAAATAGTTAATAATTGGTGCGGTGAGCGTGGAATACACCTTCAATCCCTGTTAATCTCAATCTTTTTCACCTTGAACACCATGGCTAATAAATCGGTCGAAGGCCATAACATGGAGGGTTAGGACGACGACCATGGAGAGGCGGTTTAATACACAGTAATACCTCCTCCACAAACAACTAACCCTCAAGTGGCGGCAGCCCTAGCTCAAGCATACTCATAGTTCGCCACTATGTTGAAGTGCCTTCTCAAGGCTCCCCACTTAGGCGGTGAACTAACACCCCTAGGCGTGCCAACGAACTAGTACCACAAGGAGCACAGTGCACCTTAACGATCGCCTAAGTGACAAAGCCACCCAACATCTGAACAATTCCATGAGGCAAAGTCGAAGACAAATCGCAATATGGTCGCATTCTATAATCAAGAGCCAAGCCACGCACAACCAATCATAGACAATGCCAATCTCCGAAACATCGTCAAGGAACTAGTCCGAGAATGCAGGAAAAGGGGAGAGGTGGGGGATTACCATCTCAGGCAGGACTCCCCCTTATTGGCCAATATTTTGAGTGCGACATTCCCCCAAAATTCAAAATTCTAACTTTCCAACCGTACGATGGGTCCACCGATCCTTGAAGTCGCTTATTGACTTTTTGATCGATGATGTACCTGCAAACTAACTATGAATTCTTATGTGCAAGGTCTTCCCAATCATGCCCAAGGGGGCAGTGCAAGTATGGTATCAGACTCTCAAAATAGGATCCATCCAATCATTCTCCCAATTGGCTATAGCATTCTGAGCTCGGTCCATAACAAGTGTATTGTCTAGAAAAATCTAGTTGGACCTGGTAGACTTAAAGAGGGAAGATGCTGAGACATTGAGACAATACGACTCTAGATTTCAGAGAACGACAATACAAATTGAAAACCTAAATGATGAAGTGGCAATTAGTGCCATGGCGAAGAACTGCAAGTATAACAAGTTATTGGAGAATCTGAGTATTGACCTCCTCTAACCTTTGTTGAACTCATGTTGAGCTCACAAGTACACGAAGCTAGAGGAAGCCTACGAGGCTTAACGCCGAAGATCGCCTAAGGAAGAAAAGTCCAAATATAGAAGACATCATTCTCTGATCAGGAGATGTTTGTGAAGGAGAAGATCGCTTCTCTGGCATCCATAGGCTAGCTATGTTGTTAAAGCACCCTACTTAAGAGAAAATAGATCACAACAGGACTGAGAGTTCACCCCCTTAAATAAGCTGCGCTAAAAAATATTATCTTGGGTTAGGGATCAAGGGAAAAGGTCCATCTCCATTATCCCATAAAGATGAAGGAGGATAACTCGACTATCGGGACAATAACAAATACTGTGAATTTCAAAGGGACATCAATCATGATACCGAAGCTTGTTGGCAATTGAAAAATGAGATTGAGCACTCCGTACAGAGAGGCGAATTAAAAGAATTCATCAAACAGGTTCAAAAAGAATGCAATACCTTGGGCACAATTCACATAATATTTGGTGTTTCCTTAGGCGGTGATAGCAACTCAGCAAGAAAAAAAAAGGGCTAGAGAAGTTTATTCTATCCTACCCCAACCAAAACCAAACATGAAACCACCTATTCTATTTTCTGAAGCAGATGATGAACATGTACATCCCCCAAACAAAGATGTTTGGTAATAGAAGAAATTTTAAAACATTTCTTGTAAAAAGGATCTTAGTAGAGATGGCAGCGCGATTAACTTGTTGATTATGGAAGTTTTCAAAGCCTTAAAACTAGACCAGGCGAAGCTGAAACCTGTCTGAATCCCTCTGGTTGGACTTGCCAGAAAGCCAGTCCCGGTAGTTGGATCCACAGATGTGACTTTAGAGCTCGGGGTAGAAGGTATCTCAAGAAGGTTCAAGTTAGAATTCATGGTAGCAGACATCCACTTTCCATACAATGCTATATTATGCAGGCCTTATACGAGCTGGAGGCAGTTTCGTGCATCAAGTATCTAACCCTAAAATTTTATTCTGATAATGATGAGGTTGTTGCTGTGAGGGGAGGATCAGAAGATGGCTCGGGAAACATATATGATGGCACTCAAAGGAATACCCCTCACCCTACCCATAATGTGGATACTTGATGAGAAAAATACGTAATAAAAGATGAACATCAACCCTTTGACATATCCAGAGAAGGCTCGGAATTAAGCCCAGCAACGATGGGTGAACTCACCAAATGGGAAGTGAAGCCGAGAAGACATCTAACTATGGGTGCCGAACTCGCCATAGATGTACAAAATAATATAAAAGGGGTGCTGGAAGATAATGGCAAACAGCTTGATTCATGAGCCTTCTAATCTTTCTATGAAGATTGGCACATCGGACTTCACTTCACCTCGGTAGCTCATTCATGAGCCTTCTAATCTTTCTATGAAGATTGGCACATCGGACTTCACTTCACCTCGGTAGCTCATCCCCAAACTAATGGCCTCACTGGATTTACAAACAGGACTATACTGTAGGGGTTAAAAAAAGAGTTTAGATGGAAAGAAAGCCAACTGGGCAGAAGAACTAAACGGTGTACTGTGGGCATACAGAATAATGCCTCGACATGCAACAGGTCAAACCTCTCCCTTATATATGGGACAGAAGCTGTAGTTCCAATGGAAATAGGCATTCCAAGAAAAAGAACAAAAGATCATGAAGAACTTAACAATAACGAAAGATTGAAAATCATTTGGCAGAAGAAATTAGAGAGAAGGCAGCAGTCTAAACTAAGGATATAAAGGATTTCGCCCAGAATGGAAGTGGGGGCACGATAAATGGTACACTAGAGGTGCGTTCTTAATGAATAGATCCGATTACAACTTCGAATATGGAATTCAAAGGGATCAAATAAGAAGATATCAGAACCAACAGGTTTTATTTCAATTGACAAGTCCGAAGTAGGCAATTTAAAGAAGAAGACAATGTGTAGAGAAAAGCTTAGATAACTAAAGGCTCAGTAGGTGTAAGCAAGCTTAGGCATAACTGGGAAGGTCCATACGAGATCATAAAGCAATTTAGATCGAGCGTATACAAACTCAGAAAAAATTCATAAAGCAGAACTACCCCGAACATAGAATTTAGACAATCTGAAGAAGGCTTATTGTATTTCCATAAAATAAAATGTGAAGTAGTTCTAAGGTGAAATAATAAACATAATCTCAGGTTTTTCACTTAACATATCATGCCTTATAAAAAGTTGACAAAGTATAATATGTTAAGTTTTTCCTGAAGATTTCTTTTACTTAGAAATTTTTGACACTCTTTATTCTCTTGCCAAGTTTGTCAGTTCGGACTTAAGCAATCCATCTGTATGGACTTAAGCAGTTCGCTAGTTTGGACTCAAGTAGTATATCAGTTCGGCCTCATTCAGCCCATCAGTTCAGATTTGAACTTTACCTTAAATCTATTACTTCAAAGTTAAAGCAACTCAAACGACTTAGACTTTGACATTTACACTTTGGCGTACAGTTATAAAACTCGATAGTGATTTCAACAATTCAATATGAGTTAAGATGTTTTATCATAAATGCCTAGAGATAAAAATATGTAAAGACTTAGAATCACAATAAAGAACACAAGTAAGAATAAACACGAGCTTTTCATTGCATAAATCAGAGAAGTGTTACAAGAGCTTCCCTACACTATTACCAAAGAAGATTCAATCTAGACCAGTCTCCTCTCCCAGGGGTAGCTCAACATTCGAGTCTTGTCCTAAAAGAGGGATCGCATTAACATCCAAAGGGATTTCGGTACTCATCCGCTGCCTAGCTTTAGAATTGACTAAGGGATCTTGAGCAGGGAGGTCTTAGTGAGTCGATAAAGCGAAGGGGGATCCTCCAGCAGAAGGTCACCACCAGTTGGTTCATCTTCTTCCTCCTCTTCGCCATCAGGGTATACCTGGTCAACCCAGCTCCAGTCCCTTTTTAGATTCTGGGCCCTCAGCTCTGCCTCTAAGGCTAAATCCTCCTCCATCGAGGCCTCTTGATCACGAAGCCTTTACAGTTCATCCTTCAAATCTTGATTTTTAGCCTCCAAGACCTTGATCCTTTTAGCTTGAGATTGGTTCTCCTCCTGAAGTTTTGCACACTCAACATTCTGAGCATCAATCTCCGCTTTGTGCTAAGTCTCCTTCTCTTTTATAGTAGAGTCTAGACTCTTCAAGGCTTCCTCCAGCTTAACTTTCTTCACTTCTAGTTTAGTGTATCCACCTTTTAATTTATTTATGCGAGTATAATTGATGTTGTTTGCATTTATGGCCTACAAAAGAAAAGCTATAACACCTTAGTTCTTGAAGAAAATAGAAATAAGAAGGTGAGGCATAGAAACCGAACGATAAAGATACTTGGACGAGACACTGGTTGGTAAGATCCCTCACTCCAAGATCATCCAAGCACTCATACTAGTTATGGTTCGTAGGGAAGAGGTAGTGCTGAGACATTTTGCAACTGTGCAGGTCACTCTGAAGACTACAGTTTGGTCCATATTTCTTCAGAAAGTAGGCTCGGACATCTGCAACCTCGCCAACCCTAGAAGGAAGAGGGGGAGGAACTGGACTATTACTTCTCGTGGCCTCTTTCTGCTAGGCGTCCCCTTACTCAAGCTCTACACTTTGGCCTTTTTCTTTATCGCCTCAGCTATTTTCGACATCTTGGAAGACCTCATCTTTTTAGGAGCCATCTTTGTACAAAAAATAAAGAAAAAGAAAATTAAAAAGTGTCAGTACAAGGGAACGACACTAATGGAATAGGATCAAAGCCTACTAGAAGGAGAGGGGTTCGGTTTCATGGGTCCGAGGAGAATACACTAAGTACCCCTCGTTTATCAATTGCTTAAGGTTCCCCGACCTCAACCCCTTAGCCTTTATAAGGGCCACACATTGCTTGATTTCAGGCGTATGCATTGTAGGGAGGTGATGCATGGTGTCATTAGACCATTAGTTCAACACCCCAAACCCATTAGGTTGCCTTACAATAAAATATTTTTGCTTCCAGTTCTTCAAGGAAGAGATCTTTGTTTAATTGTTAAATATGTTACAGTTATTCTTCGCTTGAAGAAAGCAGTGATCTTCATTAACTCGATCATATAAACGATACATTTCCTGCACCCCCCGAGCAGTAAGGGTAGTCCCATCACGGCAAGTCAGCTCTACTATTCCACATAAAAATCTCAACCCATTAGGATGAAGTTGGCTGATGGTGATCTTAATAGTCATTAAAGAAAGACTTTAAGGGTTCAGATAGAGGTAACCGAACCCTAGATCAGGAAGACTCTTCATATAACATCATAGAGTCACTGTCGAAAGGCTCATTTACCCTCATATACTCGAAAGGGCGAACCAATTTATATTCTGGAGTGACACCGTACATGGAGCATATGTCTAGAAGCTTGACCTCATCAATGTCTGATTGAATGTCAGCGATCCTCACATTCTCTTTTCGAGGTTTCACTCCACTAGTTCCAGATTCAACAACTTCATTATCCTCATCCTTGGATTGATCAACCAAAACTTGGACATCCTCCTCACTAGCTGAACCTATGATTTCGTCAAAAGCAAACGGAAAATAACATAGATTGTAAGACTTACTAAAACAAAGAAAGCTAGAGACAGAAAATGCACTTCTAGAGAGAGAGGTTTGAAGGATAGAAGTGTATGAGTAAGGAAAATGAGTCAAGGAGATGGCTATATATAGAGGAGCGATAGACTGTTTAATAAGGCGACTCTTAAAGTTCCTTCTAGGCAAACGAACCATCATCTCGTTTTCCCAAATAAAGTTGTTTGAAATGACAGATATGGTCAGAAGGCTTAATGCTCAAAAGACACCTACAATAATTAGTAATGACAGCATGTAAAAAAAAAAAAAAAACACAAATGAAAAATGAATAAATACATATATTCATTTTATGATGGTATTCTCTCTTGGACATAAAATAACCATGTAATTAGGGGACTACTGATAATACACAATTATAAAATATATGAAAGAATAATATATAAATATGTTAAAGGATATTAGATTCCTAAATAAATTCTAACTAACAGATAAAATAAGATTGTCACAATTCTTATCCAAATATAATTATTCGTCTCTTAGTATATATATCTCCAATTAATTCTAGCAAGAGGTCTAATTCTCAAATTCTCTCAATTCTAGAATTCACAACTCTGATTCCTCAATTTCTAAATAGTTAACAGTAGAAAATAAATATCATATCAAGCTGAATTACTTATGGAGGTTTGTTTTGATTTTTTAATTTTCAGGACCTGAGTTTTTTTTTTTTTTTATTCAAAATCAGAATTAATCCATTTGATTTGATTTAGTCAATTTTACTTGTTATTTTCCAGTCCCACGAGTTTCAATTCTTATAATTAAGTTTTCACTTTTTCCTTTGAAAAAAAAGTAAATAAATATTCACCTATTACATAATTTAACAAAAAGCTAATTTTTGCGCCATGCAGTTCTTCACTAAAATAATTGCAACTGTACGTTCCATGCTGAAACTCAAAAACAAACTTCCCTTTTCTTAGTATCTTTAGGATTTCGCCCTAGTTGATTTTAGGAGTCCATTGCTTTTCTGTTTTGCTTTTTTCTTTTTTCTTTTTCTTTTTTTTTTTTTAAATGACAGTATCATGAATGCCTAGAATTCAAAGTTAACATAATGATATATTGGGTTGCTATGGTTGAAAAGTGATTAGACTTGGACATTAATGCCTAATAGATATGATTGAGTATATATATATATCACTTTTGTTATGATTAAGCTCAAATCACATCTATTAAAAACTTTATTTTTATTTTTATTTTTTTAAAAAATATTATTTATAAAAAAAATTGTGAGCTGACCGTTGCAAATTGATCTGAGTGGAAATGGTTCAATTACTTTAATTAAGTTATCTTGAATTTGAATCAAAATTTTTTGTAAAGAGAAAATTCGATTGAAAAATTATGCTTAGATGCACGAAGTAGTTCGAGAAGATTGATTTAATGAATAACATCAAATGTAAAAAGATGTATATGTCTACATATTACATTTTGAAAAAAATATATAGCATCAAACATAAAAAGGTGATTAAATACATGAAATACTCTATATTTATAGACTCAACAAGAAAAATTATTTTATAGTTCGAATTTATGATTACGTTAGAGAAATTGTTTCTGTGATCCGAACCCATGACCTACAACGAATTTATGATTACGTTAGAGAAATTGTTTCTGTGATCCGAACCCATGACCTACAACTAATAAATAAAATAATTTTACAATTGCACTAATAAATAAAAAATTATACATAATAAAAAAATTTTGAATTAATTATATATTGAAATTCGTTACAAAATAGTGCGTAGACTCGTTAGTTTGAAATCAAGAAAATAGAAAGAAATGGATGAAACTGGCAGTGAAACAGACTGACACATGGTTTTGTGTTAAAGGGCAACAAAGGTTGCCGTCAATGGGACAAAAGGTTTTGGACTTTTACAGAAAGAGATCATCTTCGTAGTCCCACCTTTTTTGTTTGCCTTTTTCTCTTTTTACGATAACTATCACCAAGTCCTTCAATCCGCTGCATCATCAATCACAATAGTATCAACGCCTATTTATTTTTTACTATAAGAATAATGTCATAGAATTTTTGAGTGATAGAGTAGTTCGGAAGTATAAATCGGCAGAGCAGACACGAGAAAAATCTTAAAAAATTCAGTTTGAATTGGATTCGAATCTAATGATTTTCATCGAAAACTCGTCGAATTGTATTGAATTTTTATAGATAAATATATATAATATGTATTTAAAACTTATTCGAGTATCGAGCCGAGTTTATGCTTAACATGTATTTGAACCTTAAGTCAAGCTCAACCTAAAATTTTCGACATCCTCGAGTTTTGAGCCAAGCTTCGAGCCCCATAGATTTGAGTTCAACTTGGTTAATTTACACCTCTAAAATAAGTGACTATCTTCCCAATATTTAAAATAAAAAATCTTATATATAGAAGCCAACACTCCGAGGATTCAGTTTAAATTAAATCAAATTAATACAAACCGAATGATTTGATTTGTGAATCAGAAACCAAAAATATTTTACATTTTTTTTTTTTTTTGTAAACCAAATACAAGGACAACAACAATTAAGCTAAATATAAAAATATATAATTTTGTTTCAAGAAAAGCATACTATTTCATTTTGCAAAAGAAAATGCAACAAATTTACATTCTTTTCCTATTTCAAGAACCAACAGAACATGATCTCGTTGCCTTAAATAAGTTGTGATTGGCCCATAGTCCTTGGTCCAAACACAATGGCTCATAGCAGTAATCTTACAAAGCTATATCATGTGAAAGCTTGTAAAGATAGTATTAAAATATTTTGGTAGGCTTTGTTTTGGATTTTGGACTTCTTCTTTTATATGCTCCAGTCCAATAACTAAATTTCTAAGTAAATCCAAAATTTGAAAAGTATATTGACTAAGTTGGTTTCTCAATGAAATTTTTATTGTTGTTTTATTTTCTAATTTTAGTGTTAGAGAATTTTATTTTCCTATATGATTAATTGTCTAGGGAGATAAATTTTTAAATGGCGAAATACATAAATTCTCTTCTAAACTTTGTTACTTTAACCTTATGACACCTCTAATTTTTATTTTGACCCAGCAAATACTTCAACTTAAAAAACTATACTTATTAAATACTTAATTTTCAAAATAATTTTATTGAACATTTTAACTTGTAAAATTAGATCAATTAAAACTTATTAAAAAGTTGAAATTTATTAAAATTATTATTCTAAAACTCATGCTAACTTTATATCAAATTGATATTTTATAGATAAAAGCCAAAAGCCCTAAAAATTATTGATATTAGTGTCAAAATGTGTATAATATTATCGAAATTTATAAATTCAAATATACGATAGGTCATCCGCAATGTTTAGAGTGACACAAAGTTAAAGTTGTAAAGTTCATGGCTAAATTTATGTATTTAGCCATTTTTAAATTACATGCATTCAACAAAATTTCTTATTAAGTAACTTGTTGAATACACTATATTGCTTAGCAATATGACTTGTTTGATATGCATAATGAAATTAAAAGGAAAGAATAGTAATTGCATAAATTTTAAAATACCTATTATACTAAATTATAAACATTTCAAACAAAAATTTGATATTATAAAATTGTTATTTCATGAAATCAAATTTTCACAAAGTAAATTTCAATTAAAATTTAAGAATAATTGTTTTTTTTTTTTTGAATATTGGTGGAAAGGGATTCAAAACCTGAATCTATTACCAGGCCGTATATATACTTTATACCTTGATGTGCATAATTTAGAATAATTGTTGAAAATAGTTTATTAACAATCACAATCCTCTCGTATTTCCTCCAGCAATTCTTTTTTTTTTTTTTCTAAATAATGTTTTTACCCATTATTGACCTTTCTCATTAATGGACAACGGTTTTTATTTATTTATTTTGTTGATTTTTTATTAATAATCATTTAATGCGCGCACAAAGCATAACCTAGTAATAAATGCATATACGATCTAGTTATACGTCCAGGTTTAAATCCCCTCTCTCTATATTAAAAAAAATAATCATCTAATGGACACACAGGAGACCATTAGAGCCTTAACCAGACAAAGAAGTGATTGGCGGGACCATGCAGGAAACAACATGATCACTGTGCATAGAAATCACATAACTGTGGCACATGCAACGTTAACGTCCCAGTACAGGCCCCATGCAACGAGAGATAACAACAATTTAAATGTTGAGCTTCGTGCTATTGACCACGCCTGGAGCGATCCTGAAGGTAGCGACAGTGGCCCCAGCACCTGAGTCACAACGATGTGGGCTTGGCCCAAAGCAACAGTGAATGGCAGTGTTTCGTAGATGGAGCCGTCTTTAGCAATATGTTTATGGCGGCTATGGAGCTGTCATGGAAGATGGAGAAGGCAACTTCATAAGGGCTATATCTGGCTTCTTTGATAGTTACAAGGACACGCTCTTGGTGGAGGCTTTAGCACTCCGTTATGGTTTAGTTTGGATAGAGTCTGTCTTTATGTCCTCTTGGTGTATATACACTGATTCCCAAAGTTTCGTTTATGCTTTGAATTCCTCCCAGGAGGATCTTTTGGAACTTGGTTCACTGATTTTAGATTGCAGATCTATTCTTAATAGAAGGTCTAACGTTAAGGTTTGATAGATTTGGAGACAAGCTAAGGAAGGTGCTCATGCCCTAGCAAGAATACCCTACATGTATGTTTGTGTCCAAAGTTGAGATACTATTCCTGGCTCGTTTGTTATAATTTTATTCTATAATAAGTTAATGAAATGAGGTATTTTTCTTTCAAAAAGAAAAAATATTACTGAATTTGCTAAATGTATCTTTTGCGAGCATAAATTTGTTTCTATTTTTATTATTTTTCATTCTCTTTACAGATTTTGTTATTTGTTTGATGAGATTTTAGTAAGTTTTTAGAACGTGCTATGCTCTATTTTAAATAAATATTTTCCACAAAATTTTATAAATCTCATTTATAATTTAAATTTTTGTATTTGGAATAAAAAAAATAAAATTTAAATTTTATGAATTTGAACATAAGTATACTAAATTTTACTAAAATAGATGGAATTTTTAAATTAAATTTATAAAGATAAAATCTAAAATTTTATGCAAAATTACCTATCCTCTCGGCTTTCTAAAACTATTATGCAAAGGGTATTATTATGAAATAAAAAGAAAATGAAAAATTTAAATTTATTCTCGGACCATTTGGTATAAATCAATTAAAAATGTGCAATTCATTTATTTGCTTTTATTTCCTAAAATACTATTGGCATGATAATATTAGAAGGTTAGGAGTTGAATAGTTTTGTCATAAAATTTTGAATTGTTTAAATTTGTAGAATTCATTTGAAATTTCACTCTTTTTAGTATAATTTGGTGTAGCTATATTTAAATCTATAGAATTAAATTCATAGATTTTAATCCTTGATTTTTTTTTTCATACAAAAGACTTTTTTGTATTTATAAATGGATTTTTCACAAAACCTTATAGAATTTATTTATTTCAAACAATGAGTAATTCTAAAAATTTCATTTTACCTTACTTCATTTAAAAGTAAATCATATTTTGAATTCATGTATAACAAATGAACCATTATAAATTTTAAACTATATTATATATATATATATATATATATAATGGAAGGAAAAAACCTCAAACAGAAACTAAGACATTATATTGTCCAAACGAGGCCAAACTACCCCATGAACATCCCATTGTAGAAACTTTTAAATCTCAGAAGGAGATTGATGAAGAATCAGCTTGCCCAACCGACTCATGATAGTCAAATTAGTCAAAACCATCCGCCACTTGATTAGCTTCACGATAACAATGTTGCAAAGTAATCTTTCAATATCTATAATTTAACGGGGAATGATATTGAGAGATCAAAATGCCTAATCTAATATTGTGCATGCCAATGTCATATATCAGCTGTTTTTTGATTTACGTCTCCTTCCTTTCGTTTTTTTTTTTTTTTCCTTTTTTTTTCTGCGTCTTTCCTTTTCTTTTGTGTTCATTATGGCTACTGAAGAGTCTTCTACCACTGCTAGTTCTACTCCTACCAACAATCCCACTTCTGTTTTGCTTAGTCGTCCTTCTCATCCTTCCTTTGGTATTTGCAATATCTGCAATTATGTTAGCGAAATCTTGACCTTCACCAATTACCTTCTCTGGCGGTCCCTTATCATTCCTGTTTTACTAGGCTATGATGTTTATGGTCATGTTGATGGGTCCTCCGTATCTCCTCTTCCTACTGTGTCTGACTCTGATGATCTTGCCATCTCTAATCCTGAATGTCTTGTTTGGAAACAAATTGATTCTCACGCTCTCTCTTGGATTCAAGCTACAGTCAGCATAGACATTTTACGTAGTTTACTCAAACCAAATACTACACTTACTGCAAGAGAAGCTTGGCTGGCAATAGAAACACTTTACAAGGATCAAGCCCATGCTTGTCTTCTTCAATTAAAAGTTGAATTTTACAGTATTACCAAAGAGTCTCTTTCTATGGATGAGTATTAAAAACCATTTATGATTCTCTCTGTGCCATCGGTCATCCTATTTCTGAATTCGATTTGGTTATGCAAATTTTAGAAGGATTGCCAAGCTGATAATTCTACGTTCGTCTTACGCCAAGAAAATGGTCTAGTTGTTTTATTAAGGTATGTGGATGATATCATACTCACTTCTTCTTGTTCTATTTTATTGCACACCGTGATTAAGCAACTCAAATCTGAATTTGCTATGACAGACTTGAGGTCTCTTAATTATTTTTTGGGTATTAGTGTTTCTAGAAATTCCAATGGACTTTTTCTTGACAAAAATATGTTATGAAGCTTTTAGAGCGGTCTGAAATGTCTTCTACCAAGTTTTTAGCCACACCAACTGTCCATCAACAGTCTTTATCTTCTTACACTGACAGTCCATTGTTGCCCGATCCACAAGAGTATGGGAGTGTTGTTGATGCCTTACAATATTTAGCTTTTACTAGACATGATCTTGCTTTTGCAGTTAATCAAGTCTGTCAGTTCATGCATTCACCGAGAGAAATTCATATGAAGGCTGTCAAAAGGATACTACATTATATTAAAGGAACACTGAACTATGGTTTACAGATTTTTAAAGGTGATTGTGATCTTCTTATGGCTTATTCTGATGCTGATTAGGCTGGTTGCCCCGATACCCGACGATCGACTACCGGTTATTGTATTTTTCTTGGTAATAATTTATTGTCTTGGTCTGCCAAAAAGCATGCTACAGTATCACGTTCAAGTGTGGAGGCTGAGTACCGTGCGGTGGCTAGTATGGTTGTAGAGTTTCTATGGATCCAAAGTTTGCTTCGGGACTTATCCGTTAGTTACCGGTTCCCGCCGGAAGTTTTATATGATAATATAAGTACTACATATATGGCAGCGAATCCATTTCAACATGCTCGTACCAAACATATCGAGTTGGATGTTCATTTTGTCTGCGAAAAAGTGATGCAAGGTCAATTACTAGTTCGACTTGTTTATAGCAAGGATCAGATAGCAGATGTATTCACTAAAGGTTTGACAGGCACTAGATTTCAACAGTTGCGATCCAATCTCTGTGTGTTACCGCATATTGGGGGGGGGGGGGGGGGGGGGGGGGAGGAATTTGATAACTTGTATCTGATTTGAATTTCTATTTTATCTTTTTGTATTTTTGATGATTATCTCTTGTAACAAGTTTGATAGTATCTTTTGCAACTGCTCAAAGCTATATATAGCTGTGAATATCAATACCACCGGTGTGGAAAATATTCCATTAACATTTTCATACGGACTGAGTATCATTTTAAAAAACATACAATCAATAGAGATAAAATTTTAATTTGATCAAATGTTAAAAATTAGTCGAAAAGTTATTGCCAAACATAAGTTTGATCTTACAATCAAATATCTAGTGTGCTCTAGTCACTAGATCAATTATTTTGAGTAGACTCAATAATTATTTAATTTCTTATATTTAATCATAATTATTATTTCATCATGTTTATTTGATAAATATATTATTTAATTTTTAAAGTTGTGCCCGGTTACAAATTGCAATTCTAACATATAAATAACCTCTCTTTAACTTGATTCAGAAAATAAGTTTAACACACGAGTTTGAAAATTGATGGATGATAAAGTTATTACATATTTATTATCACATAATACGATTTGTATTGGAAGACAGCAGTTGCCCAATCTCAATCGAAGGCAACAAACCCACCTCCTGTCATCTTTCATTAGTTGACCATTGCCATTGCTTTCATCAACCTTAAAATAATTACTTTTCGAGTTTTATATTGGTCGAATGCATAGATTTACTCTTAAAGTTTATGAGATTTATCTTGTGGCATACTCCAGTTTGCAAAGACTCATTGTGATTTTACACTTTTATATTTTAGTAATAACTATGTCACTCATCAAAATAAAATATAAAAGTGCGGGGTCATAATTGAACTCTTACGAAATTATTTCATTTTGGCGAGAAGTGTAATTATTTCTGAAATGTGAAAGTTTAATGTTAAAAACAAATAGCGAAAACTTCAGAGACAAATTTATATATTAGTCGTTTGATATTTCTAATGTTTTACTACCTTTGTTCTATAATACTTATTATGTTTTGAATTTCACATTCCTTAAGAAAATCATTAAATTTGTCTAAGTTATAATAAATTATTAAGTAAATTGATTATATTATCCTTAATTTAATGTGAAGTCTCTGAGAAAATCATTAAATTGAAATAATAATTATTGGTCATATACAAAGGGTAAGTATGAAAAAAAAACATTTATTACTCTTTAAAACCACAAATGTAATAAATATTTTTAAAAAATTATTTTTTTAAATATGAAAAGTATTATGTACATAAGTATATATTAATACAAATAAAATAATGGCGTATGTGCTAAAACAATAACTTAATGATTGGATTTTGTACAAACGACGGTCTAATAATGACAATGATAAGCTTTCAATTTGCCTAACTTTTGACCTACCTAATAATATATTTATATTATCTTTTTGTTTATATTAAACAAATCTTTACCACTAAGTGGTAACAAACCAAGTATTTTTAAATTTTAAGGAAAAAGAATCATAATTTTTGAAATTTTTAATGTTGGTATTATAATTTTTTTGTACCAAAAATATTTTATAAGTTGTTAAATTGTCTACAAAGATTAAAAATATATAGGACAAAACAACATGACGTTTCAGTTAAAATCAGTGGGCTAACTTAACGACCTGTCATTTTAAAGCCACCAACTGTTGGAAAACGAATCAGAGCGTTTTTATTTTTGGAATTAATGCTCACAAACTCAACTGTTTTAAACTCGAATTAGGCACAAGAGGAAGAAAATGCCTATAAAGAGACCCAGTTTGACCTGAAAAAATTGCAGTACAATCATAAAATGCATGTCTTTTTCAGAGATTGTTAGCGGCTGATTAAATAAAAAAAAAAGGAATAATTATATTTCATTATATGAATTTTTATGTTTTTTCTATTTTTGTGATTCAACGGAAAACAATAACAATTGAGTTCTCAATTTATAAAATTTTGCAATCTCAATTTGTTAAAAATTCTCCGCGAAACCCTTTTATCTCCTCTGTTTATTTAATCGCCGAATTCCCTTCTTAAGTTCGGCTTAAGTCATCCGGTGAAGATCCACAACTATAAGAGGTAATTGCAATTTGTGTTTTTTTTTTTTTGATAAAAAAAAAAGTTATTGATGTCTCCTAATACAAGAACTGTAGACATGTACACAAATCTCACAATTCTCAGGTATCATATTGAAATTGATTCTTAGCTTGCAATTGTGTTTATTTGTTAAAAATAAAGACATGTTGTAGCTTACGAGCTTTGGATTCATGCATTTACGAACAATTTATTTTTATAATTAATATATATTGTCGCTTATGAATTGATATTTGTGTCAAATATGTGTATATAATATATTATTATATTATGAAAGGCCAAATACAGTTAAACCTCCATAAACTAATAACCTCTCTAAAATAATATTTTTTTCAGTCCCAATACTTTACAAAATTAGTAATTTTGATAAATTAATAAGATAATAATTTTTAGGGAGACTTTTAAATAAATCTATAATCCCATTAGTATCACAAATTAATAATTCTTTAAAATTACAAACATAACTAGTACAATATAGTAAAATATAAATCTATTAGAAAATTCAATAACTAGGACAATTCATGTGAGAAGCCATCATGTTTTAAGAATTTTTTTCTATGTTGTTTATATAGTACATGGTTTCACAAGATTGAACCTTTTTTTTATTCAACCAAGTTCCGGAGTACGAGGGTATGAGCTTCCTCCGGGACAGCTTCATTTGCAGCTCCTTTCATCATCAAAATGTTGAATATTATTAAAAACAATGAATACCATTGTATTTCGTAATAAAATTACTACTTAATTTATTGTATATGTTATTTACTTAATTTTTATCACGAAATATGATAAACTATAAATGTACAATGAACTTTCTTTATAAATGATTTCATGAGATATAATACATTATATTAATGATATACATACAATGATTTTTTATTTAATTAAATTTATTTTCGTTGAATCGAAAAAGCACTCTTTAAATTGATAAATTATTAATTTATCAATTGATTAATACTTCTCTAAATCAATAAAATTTTATGGTCCCAATATTATTAATTTATAGAACTTTTACTATGTATAAATTTACCCTTGTATTGTTGGCATCAGCTCTGATACCGGTTGTTAGGTATCAGCTCTGATACCACTTGTTGGGCCTCAGGTACCACTTGTCTTAGCTCTGATACCGCTTGTTTGGCTCTTTTAATCAATTAAGAGAAAATTAACCCAGCGGAAAAGTAAACTTGTGACACACAGAAATTTACGTGGTTCACCCTTAACTGTTTAGGGCTACGTCCACGGGACAAACTCCGAATAATTCTTCCACTATTAAAAATAGTAGGTACACAGAGAGTAATACAAAAATAGAGGCACTCAAAGTGTTTCCCGAAAACACCCATAATAATTTCCTCACTATTTTTCTCTCCTCTAGTTTTAGGAAAACCTTCCTAAAACTAGATAACTCTCTCTACATTTTTTTTTCTGCTGTTGTGTTTTTCTTGAGGCTTCACTACCTCTATTTATAGGAGAGGTTACAAAAGAGCCGTGTATAACTCATTCACGGCTCTCCATTTTTGTCAAAAAATTGCATGCCAATTTTTACTTTCCCTTTTCTTCTTCCACGGCCTTCTTTGACTGCCCAAAAAACGTGTTTTTTTTTTTCTTTTCAAATGTATATGAGTCCCACATGTCGGAGGGACCCCACAATAATTCTCCCCCTCCCGACGACATGGTGGGATTCTTCATTCTTGCCGCTTTGACACACAGCTCGAACTTCTCCTTCTGCCTCAGTTGTTGACAGAGCAACACACTTCTGTAATCTTGACTGCCACAACACGGCTCCCCCTACAAATGTGATTTGATATCCTAAAAGTCTATTTCACTGCAGTCCAATGTTCCTTTCCAGGATTTGAAAGAAACCGACTCACTACTCTAACTGAGTGAGCAATATATGGCCGTGTACAAACTATGACATTCATCAAGCTTCCAATTGCTGAAGCATATGGAATCTTTTCCATTTCTTCATTCTCTCCATCTGTAGAAAGGCATTGTTTAGAACTCAATTTAAAGTGATTAGTAAGAGGACAACTAACCGCTTTAGCGTTTTCCATTCTAAACCTTTGAAGTACTTTCTCAATGTACTTCTCTTGTGACAACCATAATTTCTTGGCTCTTCAATCCCTTGTAATCTTCATGCCAAGAATCTGCTTTGTTGGTCCCAAGTCTTTTCATAGCAAAAGACTTACATAACTGTTTCTTCAAGCTAGTACTTCTGACCAACAATCAACATATCAACAACATAGAGCAAAAATAATGTAGTCATCATTAGAGAATTTCTTCATAAAAACACAGTGATTTGAAGTAGTTTTTCTATAGCCTTGCTCCCCCATAATAGACTCAAACTTCTTGTACCACTGTCTCGGTGCCTGCTTCAAGCCGTACAGGCTCTTCTTCAGTTTGCAAACACAATCCTCTTTTCCTACGAAATCTCTAACTGCTCCATGTATATTTCTTCTTCCAAATCTCCATGTAGGAAGGTAGTCTTTCCATCCATTTACTCGATTTCCAAATCAAAACTGGCAGCCATTTCGAGCACTATTCGAATGGATGTCATTTTCACAACCAGTCTAGCTTTGAATCGTGGTTGGTGGCTGTGTTCTTCCTGCTTGATCCTAAACACCCACTTGTTCTTCAAAGCTTTCTTGCCTTTGGGCAACTTCACCAGCTCAAATGTTTCATCCTCATGTAAGGACATCATTTCATCTTGCATGGCTTCAATCCAGTTCCTCTTGTGTTCATTTCCATAGCTTCTTCAAAGCTATCAGGTTCTCCCCCATCAATCGTCAGTACATAGTCATTGACTGGATATCTAATAGATGGTTGTCAGACTTTACTAGATCTTCTTAATGTTTGAGAACCTTCCGGTGCTTGTGGTTGAACATGAATACCGTAATCTTCATCTGGTTCATTTTCATTAGAAGTTCTGGATTTTCTAACTCTGGTACTTGTTCTTGTGGAACATTTTCTTCATCTTCAATTTGTCTGTGTTCTATTGGAGGGACTCTCTGTATGTCTGTTGAGTCTTCATCAGATCTATTGGCACTCTGCTTCAATATCTTCAATAGTCTGATCTTTAACAAATACATCATCACGATTTCTTATAATCGTCTTCTGAATTGGGTCATAAAATCTATAGCCACATTGGTCTTGGCCATAGCCAATGAATACACACTGTCTAGTCTTGACATCAAGCTTAGACTATTCATCCTTCGGGATATGCATGAAGGCTTTGCAACCAAACACTCGCAAATGATCATAGGAAACATCATTTCCTAACCATACTCTCTCTGGAGTATCATACTGTAGAGGGAAACGGAGTGAACGGCGAACTGCTGTGAGTAACGCTTCACCCCAAATCTTTTAAACAACTTTGCATGTGAGAGTAAACATATGACTCTCTCCATCAAAGTTCTGTTCATCCTCTCAACCAAACTATTTATTTACGGCATCTTGGGAGGTGTCGTTTGATGTCGAATGCCATGCTCTTTGTAGAAAGCATCAAATGGCCTAGTGTATTCTCCACCATTATCTGTCCTGATACACTTTAGTTTCTTGCCTGTCTGTTTCTCAATCAGGTTTAGAAGACTTCAATGTGTATACCCAGGTCTTCCTAGAATGGTCATCGATAAATATCACAAAATATCGATTTCCACCATATGACATTGTCAATGGTCCACACAAATCTGAATGAATCAGATTTAATACATTCTTCATTCTGGAAGGAGGGGTAATCTTGAAAGCTACTTTGTTTAGCTTTCCCGCCATACAATCAAGACACTTGTCTAGGTGAACTTCATCCAATCCAAGCAGTATGTTTTTTCTTGCCAGAGTTTTCTTACTCATGTGGCGTAGTTGTTTATGCCACAATTCAACTGTATTGTCATTCTCCGCTACACTCATAGTGTCTTAGGAGAGTTTCGCATGCATCACATACAGCTTTCGGTCTTTAGGTACCACAAATGAACGTTTTGTGAGCTTCCACTGACCATTTCTGAAGGTGCTACAGAAACCTTCATCATCAAATCTGCCAACCGAGATTTGGACGCATGCTCGAAAGCTCATTCCTCATTAGTCTTGTCTTCCGGTTTAGTTGAACTGAACACAGGCAAATGCATTTTGATTACCATAAGAAGATCTCTCATTTCTCCATATATAGTAATTCCCGCTATTTAGACTGATCATTTTGCTTGTCCATTTTGTCTTGCGCAGAAAATCATCACCAACATAAACCGTATACGTGAACAGTAGTATACGTGAATAGTGACCGTGAATAGTAATAGTATATTCGAATAGTAACTGTATGCATGAAGAGTAACTGTACACTTGAATAGTACTATGCGTGAATAGTGCTTGAAACGGACTCAGCAACAGTAACGCCAATAGTACGGTTCACCATCAAGTTACTATTTTACTATTCATCACTAAGTCGATTCTGCAACGTCTTTCCGAGCGGATAGCACCAATGGACTCGTTGTAATTTTCTCTTCGTCGTGGTATATTTATTTTCAAAATATATCCACGGATCCGGTACCACTATCTGATCGGCTGGACCTGCCAAAACCTTCGACTCTGATACCACTTGTTGGCATCAGCTCTGATACCAGTTGTTAGGCATCAGCTCTGATACCACTTGTTGGGCCTCAGGTACCACTTGCCTCAGCTCTGATACCACTTGTTTGGCCTTTTCAATCAATTAAGAGAAAATTAACGTAGCGGAAAAGTAAACTTGTGACACACAGAAATTTACGTGGTTCACCCTCAACTGTTTAGGGCTACGTCCACGAGACAAACTCCGAATAATTCTTCCACTATTAAAAATAGTAGGTACACAGAGAGTAATACAAAAATAGCGGCACTCAAAGTATTTCCCAAAAACACCCATAATAATTTCCTCACTATTTTCCTCTCCTCTAGTTTTAGGAAACCCTTCCTAAAATTAGATAACTCTCTCTACATTTTTTTTTCTACTATTGTGTTTTTCTTGAGGCTTCACTACCTTTATTTATAGGAGAGGTTATGAGAGAGCCGTGTATAACTCATTCATAGCTCTCCATTTTTGTCAAAAAATTGCATGCCAATTTTGACTTTCCTTTTTCTTCTTCTGCACCTTCTTTGACTGCGAAAAAAACCTTTTTTTTTCTTTTCAAATGTATGTGGGTCCCACATGTCGAAAGGACCCCACAACATGTATTCACATAGATAATTTTATGGTACCTCAAATTTTGCGAAAGACTTATTATGCTCTTAAAGTATGAATTTTTTATAATATTAATTTCACGCCTCTCCGTACTAGTAAGAATAGTTTTTTGATATTTTTAATTTTTATATACAATATATTGATTTGATACTTGATTATTTCAATTTAAATAATAATATTATTATATTTTTTGTAATGCCAAAAAATATTTATATATTAATTGGAGGGACTTTGATTGGCAACGAATTCTATATATCTATATAATCCCAAGCATTCTGCTTTCCTATTCAATCTCTCCTTTTTCGGTATTCTAGTCTTTTTTTTTTTTTTTTAGAAAATTTTGAGCTTTTTACTTTATTTTTTGTGTTGATAAAATAATATATTTAAGTTATTTGAATTAATCATATTTATTTTTAAAAAGTTGTATCGATATTATAACTCTATAACTTCTATTAAAAAAAATGAATGTAACAAATTTATTCATATCCTTTTAAAAAATCCAACGTTAGCCACTACATCGTTAATTTAGGAATGGATTCTCGACCTTCTGCTTTTAAAATCGAATCTCCTATAGCTATGAACCAAGAGCAAGTCTCTCTTTGATGTTTTCAATAGGTAAGTAGCAATTGCTTTTATTATTTGCTTTTGACTTCTTCAATTATTGACTGTTAATTCCATTGTATATCAGTTTATAATTGTCTATTGTAAATTTTTTTTTTTTTTTTTTTTTTTTTTTTTTTTTTTTTTTTTTTGCAGATAAAAAATGATACGATCATCATCATGTAGATTATTCAGCTATGAGAAACTCTTGGTTTAAGATTTTTTATCAAGAGGAAGTGTAGAAGAGAATCTTCGTGATATACGATTCTTTTTGCTTGGGATTTGATGAAAATTGTACGTCCTAATATTTAAGAGATTCTTAATTTCAAATTGCTCCTTTCTTATGAAGGTATAAGAAGGATGAGAATGCTTTTGATTGGCAAGAGAGATATATCAGATACTAATTCGATATTTTTTATTTAATAATTAATTAAATTATTTTTATCAATTTAAAAGCATATTATTTCTCTATCGTTACTTTGCACTTGGTTTTCTGTAAAATTATGTTTTAAATTAATAATATAATTTAATAATAATTGAAAAAATTACTATTTTATCCATGTATATTAGGCATGGCCACCGGTTCGGTTCTAACCGGAACCGAACCGGAACCGAACCGTACTGTATATGAACCGAAACCGGACCGAAATCGGCGGTTCAAAATTTTGAACCGGAACCGGCGGTTCAAGGGCCGGTTAAGGTTCATGTGAATGTTAAAAAATAAACCTGAACCAGCCCGAAACCGGCGGTTAACCAACGGTTTCGGTCCGGTTCGAACCGGATTCACAAATAAAATTATTTGTTGCAAAGTGAAAAAAACATCATCATTTTGGTTTAAAAAAATGAAGCATCATCATTTCACTTTTTTTAAAAGCTAATCATTTCACTTTTTTTTACAAATAACTTTCGTTTTACAAATTAACTAATAACTATACTGTTACACAACACTTAAAACTTCAAACGGTGAAACGGATATAAAACTTCAAATGGATATAAGTATTTTATTATAATTTAATAAATTAATTAATTATTTATTATAATTTACTAAATTATCCAAAAATATAATTGTTTTTTTCTGTTATAAGGGACAATTTGAGAAACTACATAAATGAAAAATATGTATAAATATGATGAGTTGATTTTTTCTTTCACAACCAATTATATTCTATCTCTCTTCTTCTTAATATTGCTTTATTTTCATACATCCAATTCTAAATTCCATTAATTTCATATTCCATTTATTTTTTTTCCCATAATTCCATTTAAAATTATGGCACACAATTCACAAAGCTCCAAGGGAAAGCGAGTTGCTCAAAACGTGGAAGAAATTGATTCAAATGATCCATTGATTGATTTTTCACCACAAGAAGCAATATCTCCTAATATTTCAATAGGTAAACCACCAAAATCAGATATTTTCAAGAAGCACTTTGCAAAAATTATTCAAGATAATGGAGAAATCAATGCGGTTCGATGTAATTATTGCAAAAAAGAATATGCATTCAAGCTTGGAGGAGGATATGGCACTCTCAATAGGCATTTAAAATCACATCATCCAAGTGAGGTAGGAATGGATGTAACTCAAACTCAATTATCGTCATCAAGGTATGGTGATCCTAACACTCCTCTATTTAAATATAGTGATGCAACTAATAAAATTGAAATGGCTAAAATGGTTTGTATGGAACGATTATCTTTTTCATTTGGTGAAAAAATTGGATTTAATAACTATTATAAAAAAGCATTAAATCCTTTAGCAAAAAAGATACCTAGGAATACACTTAAAAGGACTATTTTATCTATTTATTTAAAAGAAAAAGAAATTTTAAGGTATGTATTTGCAAATTTTAATGGTAAAATTGCCATTTGTTGTAATATTTGGTGTGATGCTTGGCAAACTCATTCTTATATGGGTGTTACATCCCATTGGATTACTAATGAATGGAAACTTGAAAAAAGAATTATTGCACTTAGAGTTTTTGATGACTCTCACACCGCACATAATATTTTTACCATGTTAAATATTATTTTAGAAGAATATGGTTTGACTAAAAAAATTTTTACAATTGGTTTTGATAATGCCAGTGCAAATACAGCATCAATAAATGAATTAAAAACTCTTTGTCAACCTAAATTTGGTGGACAATTTTTTCACACTAGATGTGCATGTCATATTTTAAATTTATGTGTTCAAGATGCATTAACAACATTAAATGTATTTTTACGTCCAATAAAAAATGCTTTAAATCATTTATGGACACATGGATATGTTAGAAAAGAATTTAAAAATTTTTGTCACTTTATGGGAAAAAAATATAAAAAATTTTCAAGAGATATTCCTACAAGGTGGAATTCAACTTATAAAATGTTAAATGAGTCTTATGAATATAAAGATATTCTTTCTTCATTTATGCAATTGCATGCATCACATTTTCAACTTTATCCAACCAATTGGACTATTTGTAAAAAAATATTAGATATTTTGCAAGTTTTTGAAAATTGTACGAGAATTTTTAGTGGTGTTTATTATCCTACCTCCCATTTATTTCCATTTCATTGTTTGGCCATAAGTAGTGCCATAATTGAAAATGAAAATGATGATGATTTACAAGAATGTATATTCATGATGAAAACTAAATGGTTAAAATATTATACTGAAATTCCGGATTTAAATTTAGTTGCATTTTTTCTTTGTCCTAGATTTAAATTAGTTGCATTACAAGAATTTTTTCGTCTTTATTATGGATCTTTTAATATTGAGGCAGATTATTTTTCTCTTACTAATAATGTTTTAAGGTATGTCCGTCAATTGTATGATGAGTATTCTAAATTAGTATCTTCCATTCCTCAAGTATCAGATCCACAAACTACACAATCCACTAAATTTCATTCTACACAATTTACCTTCATGCAAAATGTTTCAAAAAAATCAAGGGAGGGTTCACATTCATACACAGAAATTGAGACATATATTAGCACAGATTTTGAGTTTTTAGGTGATGATGCGAATGAAGACCCAACAAAATTTGATATTTTGGGTTGGTGGAAAAAGCATGCAAATCGCTTTCCAGTCTTAGCTTCAATTGCAAAAGATATTCTTGCTTGTCCAATTTCTACTGTTGCAGTGGAACAAGCTTTTAGTGCGGGTGGACAAATTTTAGATCCAACACGGTCAAGATTATCGCCAAATAATGTGGAAATGCAAGAGTGTGTTGACGATTGGACTAGAGCGGCATTGAGAACTCAAGACCAGCAAAATTCAAGCGACGATGATGATTCCGACTCATTAACGGAGACTAGTGGCACCGATGACTAAAATTAATTGTAATAATTGGAAGGTTATTTTCCAATGTAATAAAAAAAAAGAACTATATGAGCTTTGATTTTCTCTAATTTTCAAGAGGATACGTAGGCAATTAAATTAAAATTTTTCAATTTTAATTTAATTCAAGCCCAAAATAAAAAAAATTATAATTTTCTATATTAGTGAGTTAGCAAAATTTGTAAATTTAATGTAATAATAGTTCTAAATTAATAGAAGTTTTTGTTTTCAAATTTTATAATAATTTATTTAGTTAATAAAATTTAAACATTTTAAAATTATTATTTATTCATGAATTCAAAATCAAAATTTTATTATTTTTTTAAAAATTTGCGTAATGCCGGAACCGAATCGGAACCGTAATTTGAACCGTCGGTTCGCCGGAACCGTGCTGAACCGTGCCGGAACCGGACCGGAACCGGAGGTTCAAGGGCCGGTTCCGGTTCAAAATTTTAAATATTTCGAACCGGCGGTTCAATGAACCGAAACCGGCGGTTCATTGAACCGGCCATGCCTATGTATATATTGAAATAACTACTCTATCCCTACTTTTTAGAAATGTTTTTTGTGATCCTTAATTTTTTAACCGTTAAACTAATGGGTACTTCCATCCAATTTTATAGTCTTTTCCGTTTATCCAACTCAAAAACAATGGTCAAAGGAGAGAGGTTAAATTTTTATACCTAATCTACCCTTAACATTATATCCATTCACTACGAAAAATCTGGTATGAGCCTTTAAGACCCGTCCTTAGAACTCAGTGTCAGTTTCAAGTCACTGGTCATGAATCATTGAACTGATTGCGAGGACTCTTATTACTCAAAATATCAGCTATTCAATGCATTATTAGCGGTGGCGATGGCAGAAATGGTGGCTTCCGGCAATTGGGCTTTGTGGGCTGAATTTGGATTTTAAGATGAGCTTTGGTGGTTGGGGTGGCAATTGTTGTTGCCATGAATAATTGTTTTAATGATGATAATTGTAATTGTCTTTTAGTTCCTGGGATTGGACATTGGCATCGTCAAATCAAAGTTCGAGAAAGAGGGAACGAGCGAGAAAGGATTAGTTTCTATTTTGTGATATTTGTTTCATGTGGATGCGAATTAAAAATGGCAATGGATACGAAAGAGGAATGAGTATCTTTTAAAAAATTTAGACAAAAGAAATAGAAGGTGAAATATAATAATTTTTATATTTCATTTCACTTCCATTTTCCTTGTTTTGGTTTATTTTCTGTATTTTCTCTAGCTTTTATTGTTGATAAGAAGAGTAAAAAGAATAGAGATTGCAGAGGAGGAGACGGCTGTGGATCGTTTTTTTCGTTTGATCCTTAGATTTTATTTTGATCCTTGATCGATACATATTTTTGTACTTTTTGAATCTCCTCTCTTGTTTTTTTAGATGAAATCAAAACAATTAAATTTGATGAGTTAGGATAATGGTGGTGATGATAGAGGAAGGAGAGAGAGCGTTGAATGCTTTGGTGCAAAATGAAAATTGAAAAGGAAGATAAGGGCATTTTTGACTTTTCATTAAGCACTAACGGCAAAAAATGGGCTTTAAGAACAGAAGAACCTATTAGTTTAACGATTGAAAAGATAAGGACTACAAAAAGCATTTTTAAAATGCAGGGATGAAGTAGTTGTATCTCAATATATATGGGACGTAATAGTAATTTTTCCTAATAACAATAATTAAGATTTTGTTTGACAATAGCTTTTAAGAAACTTTTTGTGTTTTGACTGGTCAAAAAGTTATACGTTATTTTTTATAGTATCAGTAACATAGCGTTTAAACTAGTTTTTAAAGGTCAAGGCAGCGTTTTATAAAGTTAACCTATATAACATTTAGCTTTTAGCATTTTATGAAAAGTTAATCAAACAGTTAACAGTTAAATGCTATTAAACAGGTAACAACTACCAAAATAACTAATTTTGTGAAAAGATCATAAACATCCATTCAATGAGGTGCGGAAATACCACCAATAATAAATAAATCTCAATCAATATATATATATATATATATATATATATATATATATATATATATATATATATATATATATATATATATATATATATATGAAAGCTGAAATAAAGAGAAGGTTTGAAGCGTTCTCTTTGTTCAGTATTCTATTTTTCTTTTTTTGAAAAATTTTAAGATTTTACGTTATTTTTTGTATTTTGATTGGCCAACTTAATTAATTTGTCAATTTGATATTTAATTTATAATACTTATAATTGATAATTTTTGACTAATCTAATCCACCTAAAACTTAACTTTTAAATTGTTGAATTTTTTTATCCATATCCAATTATTTAAAATTATCATCTTCATTTCCTATAACCTAATATCTTTTATCTCTAATCTCAATATGAATATTGTAGCCATTTTTTTTCCTCAATGATCAAAACAGCCGTTGAAATCGATGGCTATTCAAAGAGAGTTGATCGCATTAAAGATGACCATATTGGTACCTCACCGTCACCCTCCCTCAAATTATTTAATTTATTTATTGATAAGTCTTATTTTTATATTATTTTTAATATAGTTTTTATTAGGATTTTGGTAGTTTTAATTACTTTAATTAGCTTTTATTTAGTTTTATTTATGTTTTTGTTCAAAGCTTCCTTGAAACATAATTTGCTTGATCTTAAAGAAATTTGTAGGATTTTGGCACAGAAAAGAGCAAAATAAAGCAAAACTCTTAGGCTCTAGCATGCCCAGGCCGTGCAACTCAGCACGCCCGTGCTGGAATCAAGGAAAATTAGCGTGGAGACTCAGGCCCTAGCATGCCCTAGCCGTGCTATGTGGCACGTCTGTGTCGCAAGAGGACATCAATCCAAAGGCGTGCTTACCTGAGCACGGCCCGTGCTGCATTCCATCATGGAGACTCGGAGCCTAGCACGCCATATTTGTGCTATGTGGCACGCCCTAGCCGTGCTATGTGGCATGCCCGTGCCACAGATTCCTCTCTAGACGTGCCCCTGAGCACGACCCGTGCTGAACCATCCTTAGAACTCAGGCTCTGGCACGCCCAGACTGTGCCGCACAGCATGCCCTTACTGAAGATCAAGTTTTATTTTGAGTTGAGAAGGCCAGCCAGTCCCTACCACTTGCATGGGCCCATATAAGGCGATTTCCTGACGTGCAAATCAATTTCTAATCCTATTTAGTCGCATGGGAGGGTCCTAATTGAGAAGAATCCAAAGCCTTAACAATTTCCTATTTTCAAAAGATCTCTTACTTAATGAAGACTCTATTTTCCTAAACGAAGTCGAATTTTCTCCCAGGAAGTTTATATAAAAAGATAACCAATTCATTGTAAAGGATATCTCTGGTTCTACCATATTTTGTTATATTATTTTTCTCTCTCTCTCTAAGACTTCAAGTGATCAAGATTTGTGTCAAGATTCAAGGAAACCGTCCACGTTATTTGTTGACTAATTTTTATCTCTAAACTCTTAATCTTGTTTTTACTTTTCATTATTCACATTGATTATGGAATTATTTTCAAGTTTAATTGAGTTTTATTTAATTACTATGTTAAACTAAATTCTCATACTAGGGATTTAATGTAGCTTAATTTCTTTTTCAATTTATAATATTAGATTTTCTTTTCTCTATTTAAAGTATAATTTATTATTGAACTTAATGCTTCCAGGTAGAGTTTTACCCTTGAATTGATTTATTTCATTAATCACTATCGGGAGAAGAGTTTTGATATGAAAAAGATAATAAATTACATGAGAATAATAACTTGAGGCGGAAGCTATATGGTTAGACTCATGGGGAGTTTTCATAAGTTAATGACATTAGGTTTTGAATTCACAAAACAAATCATAAAACTTAATAATTTAATTCATGTTTGATTGCACTATTGGAAGATAGATAATTAGATCAGGTTAAAATAGCTAACAATACATCGGAAGAACTTGTTAGTGATTTTAGGTTTGTTTCCCCTACTTAAACTATTAAAAATTGATTAACGAACTAATAAAATAAATTGGATAGAATTAAGTGAAGTCAAAATCCCTAGTAGTTTTTAAACCTTGATTTCTTTTAATTAAAATTGCCTTGATTGATTTCTTTTTATTCTCTTTTATTTGTTGAATTTAATTTCTTAAAATAACTGCCCTTATTGCCATTTAAATAATAGTAGGTTAACATAATTTTGCTACTTAGTATACAATCCTCGTGGGAACGATACTCTACTCATTCTATATTACTTGTCGCGATTTCGTACACTTGCGAAAATCACTGTCAAGTTTTCGGCGCCGTTGCCGGGGATTGGCATTACCAATATCAATACTAATTACCCTATTATTAATTTAGACATTTATTTTTTATTTTTAATTTTTCTAGAAAATTATTTCAGGTGTTTATGCAAAGAAGCTCAGGTAGAACTGAGCCCTTGATCTTTGATCCGGAAATCGAAAAGACTTGTCGTAAGAACAACATTGTTAGAAGAGCACATGAGAACAAATAAGAACAATAAGCAAATATGGCTGATGAAGTCAACCCATAGGACGGACCCCAACCTCATGTCCGCACATTGCGAGATTACACAACTCCTTCTCTCAATGGAACAACCTGAAGTATCACTAGGCCTAGCATGGAAGCTAACAATTTTGAGATTAAACCTGCAATTATCCAAATGCTTTCCACCTCAATTCAATATGGATGTCCGCCCAGTGAAGATCCTAATGCCCATATCATAAATTTCTTGGAGATTTGCAATACGTTCAAAAAAAATGGAGTTTTTGAGGATGCCATAAAATTAAAACTCTTTCCTTTCACTCTAAGGGATAAAACACGATGTTGGTTACAATCATGCCCTGCTGGAAGTTTTACAACATGGTAGGAATTATCTCAGAAATTTTTGGAAAAATTCTTTCCATCTTCAAAGACCACAAAGCTGCGCAATGAGATAATGACCTTTGTCCACCATGATCAAGAGAGTTTGTATGAAGCTTAGGAGAGATTCACGTACCTACTGAGGAAGTGCCCACATCACAGCTTACCCAAGTCATTACAGGTACAAACTTTTTATAATCCATTGTCTCCTAACATACAGATTACTCTAGATGCAGTTGCTGGTGGATCTTTTGAAAGAAAAGAAATTGATGAGGCATATGACTTAATAGAAGAGATGGCAAGTAATAGTCATTATCAAAGCAACTCCGAAAGAAAGAAGACTGTAGGAGTTTATGAGATTGATACCATTAGCGCACTCAATGCCAAGGTAGACAATATGGTAAGGAAGTTGGACTTATTGACTACTAACTCGGTTAATTCTATTGTGCAAGCCTGTGACAGGTGTAATGGGCAACATGGGATTGGAGAATGCACGTTAGATTCTTTAAATCCGCAAACTTTGGAGTAAGTAAACTATGTGATGAATCAAGGAAGGAAGAACTACCCGTATTCTAACTCTTATGATAACAGGTTGAGGAATCATCATAATCTTTCTTATGGGAATCCAAACAACGCCTTGAATGCACCACCAGGTTTTCTGCCTCAAGAGAAAAAGACTCATGATGATCTCTTTACTGCCCTCTCTATATCTCACATGGACTTCATGAATGAAACTCAAGAAAACAATAAAATCCAACAAGCTGCGATAAGGAACTTGGAGATTCAATTAGGATAGTTTCCAAACATGATGGCTTCCCGACCTCAAGGTACGTTACCTAGTAATACTGAAATGAATCCTAAAGAACAGGTACAAGCTATCGCCTTGAGAAGTGGCAAACAATTGGAGGATCCACCTAGGATGGAGGAAGAGAAGGAAGAGCAAAAAAAGATCCCCATCATTGACCTAGAAGAGAAAGAGGAAGTCAAGCCCTATGTTTCACCTGTTCCTTTTCCATAAAGGTTAAAGAAAACACAAGATGACAAGAGTTTCCTCAAGTTTCTTGATGTCTTCAAAAAGCTTCAAATCAACATCCCTTTTGTTGAAGCCCTTGTTTAAATGTCTAGCTATGCAAAGTTCTTAAAGGAGATCCTAAGCAACAAAAGGAAGATCGATGATCAAGGAGCGGTAATGTTAAAAGAGGAGTGTAGTGAAATCATTCAAAATAAACTGTCTCCAAAATTAAAAGATCCAGGAAGTTTTTCTATCCCTTGTAATATTGGAATTCTTGATTTTGAAAAAGCTTTAGCAGATTTAGGTGCTAGCATTAATCTTATATCTTATGAAGTTTTTAAAATGCTAGGGATAGGAGAGCTGAAACCAACAAGGATGTCTCTGCAGTTGGTAGATCGATCAATCAAATACCCAAGAGGGATTGTAGAAGATGTGCTCGTCAAGGTAGGTAAATTTATCTTTCCTGTTGATTTTGTTTTTGTTGACATTGATGAAGATAGAGAAGGGTCCTTAATCCTTGGAAGACATTTTCTTGCAACTGTAAGAGCATTGATTGATGTGTATGAAGGTAAATTAACCTTGAGGGTAGTTAAAGGGGAGGTTATTTTTTATGTTCTTAAGTGTTGTAAACTTCCCGTGGATTATAATGGCTGCTTTAGAATTAATGTTGTTGATGAATGTTTAAAGGACACTTTGAATATTAAAGATAAAGGTGATATTAATAATCAAAGCATCAAAGATGAGAAAGAAAGTGAATCACCAAAGCAACAATTAAAACAACTTCCATCTCATTTAAAACATGCATTCTTAGGTGAGAATAATTCTTTTCCTGTTATTATTTCTTCTCACTTAACACTTGATCAAGAGGAAAGGTTGTGGCAGGTTCTACGAAAACATAAGAAAGCCCTAGGATGGTCAATTTCAGATTGCAGGGAATAAGTCCAAGTGTGTGCATGCACAAGATCTTGATGGAGGAAGACTACAAACCTTCAATTGAGCATCAAAGAAGATTGAACCCAAACATGAAAGAAGTACTCAAGGCTGAGATCATAAAGCTTTTGGATGCTGGCATTATCTATCCAATTTTTGATAGCAGTTGGTTAAGTCCCATTCAACTTATCCCAAAGAAAGGAGGTATGACAGTTATTTCTAACAAAAATAATGAATTAATTCCTACTAGAACTGTCACAGGTTAGCGTGTGTGTATTGATTATAGAAAATTGAACAAAGCAACACGCAATATCACTTTCTTTACCTTTTATTGATCAAATGCTTGAGAGACTTACAGGTTACCCCTATTATTGCTTTCTAGATGGTTATTGAGGGTATTTTCAAATACCTATAGTTCCCGAGGATCAAGAGAAGACCAATTTCACTTGCCCTTATGGTACTTTTGCTTATAGAAGAATGCCTTTTGGGTTGTGCAATGCTCCTGCGACTTTTCATAGGTGCATGATGTCCATATTTTCTAACATGGTTGAGAAGTTCATTGAAATATTTATGGATGCTTTTTCTGTGTTTGGTTCTTCTTTTGATTCTTATCCTTATAACCTCTCTTTAGTAATGCAGCGATGTGAGGACACTAACCTCGTTTTGAATTGGGAAAAATGTCATTTTATGGTTAGTGAAGGTATTGTTTTAGGGCATAAAATCTCACAAAAAGGGATTGAAGTGGACAAAGCCAAGATAGAGGTAATTGAAAAGCTACCACTCCTAATTCAGTAAAAGGAGTAAGAAGTTTTCTTGGCCATGTAGGATTCTATAGGAGATTTATCAAGGATTTCTCCAAAATCACAGAACCTCTTTGTAATTTATTAGTTAAGGATGTTCCTTTTGATTTTAACAAAGAATGTCTGAATGCTTTTAACAGGTTGAAGAAAGAATTGATTTCAACGCCTATCATTGCTACACCAGATTGGAGTCTGATAGGTGTCATTTTTACAATATTTGTAATATAGTTTTTGTTTGGAATTTTAGTAAATTTTATCACTTTAATTAATTTTTACTTCATTTTAATTATAATTTTGTTCAAAGCTTCCTTGAATCATAATCCAGTTGATCTTAAAGAAATTTGCAAGGTTTTGGCACAAAAAAGAGCATTATAAAGCAAAACACTCAGGCTCTAGAACGCCCAGCCCGTACCCCTTAGCACGCCCGTGCTAAACTTAAAGGAAATCAAGTGGAGACTCAGACTCTAGCACAGCTAGCCCGTGCTATATGGCACGCCCGTGCCTAAAAGGACCTTAGGGCGTGCTTGTCTAGCACGCCCGTGATGCAATTTATCTTGGAAAGTCAGAGCCTAGCACACCCTGCCCGTGCTATGGCGCACGCCTGTGCCACAAGTACTCCTCTGAGTGTGTTGCAGAGCACGGCCCATGCTGAATCATTCATAGACTCAGACTCTAGCACGCCCAAGCCGTGCTATCTGGCACGCCCGTGCTACGAAGGCAAAGCTGTCTTGAATAAAAAACGCAAGCCAGTCTTTTTAACGTACATGGGGACACCTCAGATATTTTCCTAAACGTGCAAAACAAGATCTAAGCCTATTTAGGAAGAGAGAAGAGTCCTAACTAAGAAGAAATCCAAAACCTAAACAGTTTATGATCTCCAAAGAAGATTTCGTACTTAATAAGGATTCTATTTCCTAAATGGAGTCAGATTTTCTCCCAGTAGGTCTATATAAAGAGAGGAACCATTCAGTGTAGAGCCATCTCGAGTTCTAGTATTTTTCTACATAGTTCTCTCTCTCTCAAAGATTTCAAGCATCCAAGATTTGTGCCAAGATTCAAGGAAGCCATCCACGTATCTGTTGTCTAGTTTTTATTTCTAAACTCTTAATCTTGTTTTTCTTTTCATTATTCATTATTGATTATGAAGTTTTATTCAAGTATTATTGAGTTTTATTTAATTACTATGTTGAACTAAAACTCTCCTACTAGGAATTTGATGTAGCTTAATTTGATTCCAATTTATAATATTAGATTTGCTTTTCTTTGTTCATGATATAATTTATTATTGAACTTAATGCTTCCAGGCAGAGTTTCTCCCCTGGATTGATTTATTTCATTAATCACTATCGGGAGAAGGATTTTTTATATGAAAAAGGTAATAAATTACATGAGAATAATAACTTGATGCGGAAGCTATATGGTTTGACTCATGGGGTTTTTTATAAGTTAATAACCTTAGGTTATGAATTCACAAAACAAACCATAAAACTTAATGACTTAATTCATGTTTGATTGTGCTATTAGAAGATAGGTAATTAGACTGGATTAGAATAGCTAACAATACATCGGGAGAGCTTGTTAGTGATTTTAGGGTTGTTTCCCCTACTTGAATAATTAAAATTGATTAACAAACTAATAAAATAAATTGGATAGAATTAAGTGAAATGAAAATCCCTAGTAGTTTTAAAATCCTTGATTTCTTCTCATCTGAATATTGATTGTTTGATTCCTTTCTGTTTAATTTTTAGAATTTACTTTTCTTACAACAAATCTCTCTTATTGTCGTTTAAATAATAATAGGTTAACACAATTTTGGTACTTGATATACAATTCCTATGGACACAATACTCTTCTCACTCTATATTACTTGTTGCGATTTCGTACACTTGCGAAAATCACCGTCAGAGTCTTTTTTTTGAACTTTTGTGTGATATTAGTGATCATGCTATAGGAGCTATTCTTGGGCAAAGAAAGGAAAAGAAGTTACATGTCATTTATTATGCTAATCACACATTGAATGATGCACAATTGAATTATGCCACCATTGAAAAAGAGCTTTTAGCTATTGTTTTTGCTTTTGATAAATTTAGAGCATATTTGATTGGAGCTAAAACAATAGTTTACACTGATCACTCAACTATTAAATATTGGTTAGAAAAGAAAGATGCAAAGCCTAGACTAATTCATTGGGTTCTTCTTTTGCAGGAGTTTGATTTGGAGTTTTGTGATAAAAAGGGAACCGAGAACCTTATAGCTGATCACTTATCCAGGCTTGAGTTGGGTAAAGAAGGGCAGACAGAATTGCAAATCAATGAAGACTTTCCCCATGAACTTCTTCTTCTTCTAGCAAATCCACAAACTCCATGGTATGTCGACATAGTTAACTACCTTGCTTGTAAGATTACTCCTCCCAATCTTTCTTATCAACAAAAGAAAAAATTCTTTCATGATCTTAAATATTACTATTGGGAGAAACCTTTCTTGTTCAAGTATTATAGTGATCAACTTTTTGGACGATGTGTACCGGAAGAGGAAATGGAAAGTGTTCTTCGATTCTGTCATTCAATGGAATGTGGAGAACATTTTGGAGCAAGCAAGACGGCAGCACGTATTTTAGAAAGCGGTTTGTATTGGCCTAACTTATTTAAAGATGCTTTTAACTTTGTTCATCTTTGTGATCATTGTCAAAGGTTAGGTAATATCTCCAAGAGACATGAGATGCCATTGAACAATATCCTTAAAGTGGAGATCTTTGATGTTTGGGGCTTGGATTTCATGGGGCCATTCCCATCCTCTTATTCCAACCAATACATTTTAGTAGCGGTGGATTATGTCTCGAAATGGGTGGAAGTTGTTGCCCTTCCCAACAATGATGCCAAGAATATGATGAACTTCATCATGGTACTCCTAAAGCAATAATCACAAACGGAGGTAAGCACTTTTGAACAAGTACTTAGATTCCCTTCTTTCAAAATATGGTGTTACTCATCATGTAGGTACCTCGTATCACCCCCAAACAAGTGGACAAGTGGAGGTCACAAATAGGGAAATCAAGAAGATACTTGTTGCGTCTCTTTTGAGTTCCCGCAAGTATACGGATCGCAACGTAGTAATAAAAGATCGATCCCACGAGGAACGGGTTATGTCCACTTTACTACTTATCCTTAGCACTTATGTTTACAGCAATAAAGCATGAAATGATTAAACTATAATCTTATTTAAACTATAACTAAATATACTACTTAATTCTATAGATAAAGATATAGTAGAATACTTAGAAGAATTGATCATGCATCAGATTTTCTTTTTCTATAGCAAAACGTGTAACATGCAATAAATGATTCTTTAATCACATATGGTAAAGTATAATTCAACCTCTCGGTACAAAATTACTCTATTTATTATATGTATCTCTACATACAACAAATGCCTTACTTTGTCAAATATTAAACCTAGATCTTATTCTTTGATTATTTCAATAAGTTAGACTTAACTTTGACAAACTAAATTAAAGATTCACATGCAAACCCAACTAAATGAATTCTATCTCTTTGATCCTTACTGAATTATTTCTTTCTGAGAATATAATTAAGTAAGCTTGATTAAACAAAGACCAAAAGATAAATTAAAGAAACTTTTATTGAATGAAACCAAATAATAATGTTGCTTTGCATAGAAAATTATGAAGCACAACATGCAAAAAGTCTTTAATAAAACAAGAGAAAGATAGAAGTAATCAAACTCAAGCCTCCGGAGGGCGTCACACCTCGAGGAACTCCTGGATGTTCTTTGCACGAACAATAATAAGTGACTCTCGTCATCTTATTTCTAAGTACTACTTTATTATTTTCTATTGTATTATAATACTACATTTTTCCTATTACATGATGCATATTGCATAATGCATATTGCATTACACATATTACATTTTTTTGCATGCATTTTTTTTCCTTTTGATTTGGATTACAATTTATAGAAGAGGAAGAGGGTGTTGGTTATGATGATGATTGGTTGGCCAAAAGGTGCTTTAGATGACTCCTCTTGGGAAAAGTCCCGACCTATTCATGGAAGGACATGTTTTTCTGATGAAAAGACAATTACGTCTCCTGGAAACACGATTCGCGCTCGCGCTTGTAAAGGTCGCGCTCGCGACTTCTGCTCTAAATGCTTCTGCCTCTCAAAAGTGATTTGCACGCTTGCGCAGATGGAAGTCGCGCTCGCGCATTTCGCTGGCAAACCTTCTGCCTCTCAAAAGTGATTTGCGCGCTCGCGCAGATGGAAGGCGCGCTCGCGCATTTCGCTGGCAAACCTTCTGGGTGTAGGTTGCGCACGCGACTTCTTTTGGTGCTCACGACTGGCCTATTTCTTTTCCAACGCGACCTTCTTCGCATCGCGAAGTCTGCTGAGAAATTTTCTTCCTTTTTCTTCCATTTTTATCAACTTTTTGGTCCTCTTTTCTATATAAAGCAAGCCTTTTTATTCCTTTGCTCAAATTGTGTTCCTATAATCACTTTGAAACAAAACAACACGAACAAACGTAAAATATATTAAAACATCATGCATTCATGCAATTTTATATGAAAATAACATAATAAAATTTGCCCGCTTTGCGAGGCTATCAATACTGGAGACCATAGTTGGCCAATCAAGAAAGGACTGGTCCAAGGAACTCGATGATGCTCTTTGGGCCTATAGAACTGCATTTAAAACAACAATTGGTATGTCTCCTTGTCGAATGATCTATGGTAAGGCTTGTCACCTCCCTGTTGACTTAGAATACGAGGCATATTGGGCAATCCAGTTTCTTAAGTTTAATGCTAAAGAGGTTGGTTAAAAGAGGTTACTTTAATTGAATATGATGGATGAAATGTAGACTCCATGCTTATGAGAATGCCAAAATCTATAAAGACCGCACCAAACAATGGCATGATAAGCATATTATTCTGAGGGATCTAAAGGTAGGCCAACAGGTATTACTTTATAACTCTAGACTTCGTCTTTTTTCCAGGTAAATTGTGCTCTAGGTGGTCTAAACCATTCACAATCAAGGAAATTTTTCCACATGGAGTAGTTGAAATAGTTGAAGGAAACCGGAGTTTCAAAGTCAATGCTCAACGGTTAAAATTTTACCAAAGTGGAGACTTCAATCCAGTCAAAACCATTATAAGTCTGGCTTAATCTTGCCTAAATTGGGTCTAGTGCGTCGAGCTTAACGACGTTAAACAAAAGCGCTTATGGGAGACAACCCATATTCTTTTCCTTAACTTTTCTATTTTGGTTTATTTTTGTTATTTCTTTTTATCATTTGTCCTAAAATTTTTAAATCATGCCTGTTCTTATGTTTTTAGTCAAGTTATTTTAGGTACAAGTTGAGGCAACAGGGTCTAGCACGCCTAAACCATGCTAATCAGCACACCCGTGCTTCAAAAGGTATAAATCAGTCTTACAAGTCAGACTCTAGCACGCCCAGCCCGTGCGCATCAGCATGTTCATGCCAGGTAAATAGAAACTTTTCCTCTTATAGGTCAGAGTCTAGCACGCCCAGACCGTGCTAATCAGCACTCCTGTGCTTCAAAAGGTGTAGATTGGTCTTACAGTTCAGACCCTAGCATGCCCTTGCCGTGCTCATCAGCACGCCCATGCCAGGTAAGACCAATTTTACTCTTGCAAGTCAGAGGCTAGCACGCCCAAACCGTGCTACGTAGCACGCCCGTGCCACGTTCCAAATTTGCGTCTTTAAAGAGCGTCTTTTCGGTTACCATGCACCCTCTCTATTTAAAGCGCACGCCCTAGCCGCTTCCTTTACTTCTTCACTTTCTCTTCAAAGTACGCCCTAAACTCCCCTCTTCTTCTTCTTCTTCTTCATCTTTCTCTTTTTCTCTCAACCAAAAAGCTTAGCAAAACCCATTTTCTTCTCTTTTCTCCTTCTTTCACCACGCCTCCAAGATATAAACAAAGCAGATCTGCCACTTCAGTGGCTGCAAGAATTCAGCCAACCGTTCCTCCTCCTATGGTTCCTCCTCCTCCTCCTATGGCTCTTGCTCCTCTGTTTGAGTTCGGCTCACCAGAACAACAGAAAAGGTACAATAAACCCTCTCTTTGCCCTATTTTACCCAATCATTTTATTGATGAATCTGCTTTAGCACGAGTAGGGCTTAGAGATGCAGTGTTAGAACCTCTTAAACGCATTGGGTGGGAACAATTTATTGCCATAAAAGACCTTGTTTATGCTCCTACGACCTTAGAATTTTTAAGTTCATATTCTGCTCTTATTCATCTGTTGCCTGTTGATTTCCCTAGCACAATTTAATTCAGGCTTTGTAGGAGATATTATGAACTTTTAGTAAATGAAGTTAGTCATATTTTTGGGGTCCCCACTGAAAATGCCCTTAACCAAATACCTAAGGATTTTAGAGCTCGAAGCACATGGACAATACTGACTGGAGAGAATAATTATAATCCTAGATTGTCAAAAGTGTCTAAATTGAGAAACCCAGCCTATAGGTATATTCATAAATTTTTAGCCAACACTATTTTTGGGGGAAGCAAGAGTGATGGAGTGTTGAGTGTAAATGAATTATATTTTATCTGGGTAATAGATCAGGGTATATTTCTTAATGTTGGCTATTGGTTATGCCAACGATGGGCTAGGATTGCAAGGGCAGACAAGGGAGCTATTATGATAGGGTATTTTGTGACCGAATTGCATTTTATTTGAGAGTTTAGAACCCTGCTCGGCCAGTTTATGATAGTGCGAGAGGAGGAAAGGGCACTAGACTTGACTTAGATGTCATGGTACATATGAAGTTGGTAGAGAAGATAGGGGATTCGTTTCATATTATGCGATCCCGAGAAGAGAGTTCTGATGATGAGAAGGCCGAGGATGCTAGTGACACTAATTTGGAGGAGGGTAATCTGAATCCTTTCCCTGGTTTTGGTACTTCTTCTGGTGCAAGTACCTTTGGAGCTGGTCCTTCTTTTCAGGGAGCATCTGACTTGTCCAACGATGAATTTCTTGCATGTATCATGTCCAGAATGGACATGTTTGATGCCCACCTGAATGGAATGGAGTCCATGATTGCTGACCATTTCTAGTCAATAGAGATTATGCATGGGAGCCTCGACTCTCGTATAAACACCATGCAAGGACAATATCAGGGATTTGCTAGCCAACTCCAAACTGTGATTCGATTACTGCAGCCACATCCACTTCCACCACCTGAAGATTGATTATTTTTGGTTCTTTTTCGTATGCTTTCTATTTTTATTTTTTGTTCCTTTTATTTATTTGTACTAAGTATTTTGGATATTATGTTTTCTTGTTTTTAGTGTTTTCTTTTTCATAGCTTTGATAATTTCCAGCACCCGACTCTTATCGTATTTTTCCTTCAATCTTATTGTATTTTTCAATGTAATGATGGTAATGGTTTCTACACTCTCATATTCTTTTATTACATAATTACTAATATGAAAATTTTGGGGAATTGATTTTTAAGTTCATTAGGGACGATGTGCTAGATTAAATTGGGGGAAGGGAAATTTTAGTTAAAATTTTAGTTTTCTTTTTTTTCATTAGTTTAATATGGTTGGAATAATTATGAGCAAGCTTGAAAACTATCATAATTCAGTAAACTGCGATGAATTTAGTTGTTCTTCAAAGCTAGTTGCTATTTAGCTTAAATTTTAATTTTTGACATAACATAATTCTTTGATTTAACCATTTGTTTTTAAGATTATGAACACTAATTTTTATGAATTTTATGATATATAGATATGTTTCAATAAAAATTTAATTAACCTTGGCATTCCTAGAGCAAATTAGAATTTTCTTTGAAGCAAAATTTTAAATGCTTACATTTAGAAAGAGATGATTTAGGCATTCCTTGTTGAATTTCATATTTAGCCTAGGCCACCTAAGTTAAAGTATGACTTTTGCATCCAATTTGAAACCTATATCCAAATTTTATTGATCACCTTTATTAAAACTAGCCATTAAATCAACTTAATTTCCTACCCTAAGTGCAATAATGTGTAATTGAAGGATTTGATTTTTATCAAAACATAGCAACAAAAGGGAGAAAATCTTATTAATACTAGCAAGTGAAGCAAGTAGAAAAACTCAAAGAGAAACACCCCCTAAAAGAAGCAATCAAACAAGAATTCAAGTTTGGGGAATTAAAGCAAGGAAGAAATTATAAAAGTATTATGAAAAGATCTTACCAAAATATCTCTAATTTTTAAGCTAGTCAAGAAACTTCAAGATTAATCTCCCTTTACAAATAAAATTTTATTTTGATATAAATGAAAATCTTGATATTATGCATTCTCTATACTTTTTTATCTGTCTTTTTATCCTTTTTCTTTACCTAAAAGTATACCTCTAAAACCCCATTACACCCGAAATAAAGACCTGTTGATCTTTCTAAATTACATGCATTTCAACTGTGGAGAAGGGATGACTAATTTTACCTATGGGAATGTTGAACTGATATTAAAACATCTTATTAAAAGGTTAAATAATTTTTTTGTGAAAATTCATATTCTATTTGTCATAAGTTGATTAATTATTGGTGTTGAAAATCTTATTAATTCATGTTTAAATTAAGGAAAGTGTTTTATTGAAAATTGAATTTTTGCTGGAATATAATTAGCATAAGAAACACTTGATATATTCTTATGTTAATAATTTTTGATACTTTTGAAATTGTGAATAATTATCCCCAACCATATTAAACTAGCTTTGTTACTTTGTTTAGCTTGTGTTTTTCTTTTTAGTTTTTAGTTTTATTGCTTGAGGACAAGCAATGGTTTAAGTTTGGAAAATTTTGATAAGAGTTATTTTTATATTATTTTTAATATAGTTTTTATTAGGATTTTTAGTAATTTTAATTACTTTAATTAGCTTTTATTTAGTTTTATTTATGTTTTTGGTCAAAGCTTCCTTGAAACATAATTTGCTTGATCTTAAGGAAATTTATAAGATTTTGGCACAGATAAGAGCAAAATAAAGCAAAACTCTCAGGCTCTAGCATGCCCAGGCCGTGCAACTTGATAGTGTAAATTTTCATAGTGTTTTTATTATAATTTTCACTAGGATTTTTAGTACTTTTTATTAGATTTTGTATAATATTTGTATGTTTTTAATTAAAAGTTTCCTTGAACCGCAACTCACTTGATTGGAAAGAAAATTGTAGAATTTTGCAAGAAAAGAACAAAGAAAACAAGGCAAAACTCAATTGGCACGCCCCAGCCCGTGTCAAGGTGCATGGTCGTGCCTAGCACAAGGCAAAACAAGCCAAAGCCAGAGGCGCACGCCCCAAGCCGTGCCAAGGCAACACGCCCACTTGAATTAGAGACGTCGCCCATGCAGCTGAAGCACGCCCGTGCCGCACTAGTTCTAGACTTCCAGAGAGATGCACGCCTCCGCCCGTGCCATCCCACACGGCCGTGCGCGCTATTAGCCAGACTTCCAGGAGACAGCACGGCCAGGCAACACGCCCGTGGGCGCTAGCTTGCCCAGGCCGTGCTACGGAACACGGCCCGTGCCGAAGCCTCTAAACCTCCAAATCCTAGCACGCCCCAGGCCGTGTCAGGCAGCACGCCCGTGCCAAGCAAGAAATCAATATTTTGAGTCAAAAGTTGCCAACTAATCCCTACCATTTTCACAAAACACTTTGGATACTTTCTTCACATGCCAGTCAAAGTTCAACCATATGCATTTGAGAAACCATAATTGAGAGCCATTTATGGCTTGATTTACAAACTTTTCTACCTCATAAAGTTGGACTTTACTCATTAAAACACAAGGCTTGTCCCCCCCAAGAAGTCTATATAAGGAAGGGAAGGAGCCACTCCAAAGGGGGATCCATCAATCCCATACTCTACATCTCTTCTCCCATCTCTCATTTTTGCTTTGTAGGTATTTTTAGTTTCTTTTGAAGTTAAGTATTCAAGAGTTGTGCAAAGGTTCAAGGAAGCCATCCAAGCAATTGTTAAACTAGTTTTTATTTCTAAACTCTTAATCTTGTTTATTTCCTTCATTATTCTTATTGATTATGAAATACTTATCAAGTATTATTGAGTTTTATTTAAGTGCTATGTGTAACTAAATTCTTATACTAGGGGTTTGATGTAGCTTAATTTATTTTCCAATTATGCAATTAGATTTATTTTTCCTTATTCAAGTTATGATTTATTAATGAACTTAATGCTTCTAGGCAGAATTTTCCCCTAGATTGATTTATTTCAATCATCACTATCGGAAGAAGAATCTTTGATATGAAAAGGTTAATAAAACACATGAGAATAATAACTTGATGTGGAAGTTATATGGTTTGACTCATGGGGGGTTTTTATGATTTATCAATCTTAAATTATAAATTCATGAACAACTACATAACTTAATGATTTAATTCATAGTTAATTGCGCTATTGGAAGATAGGTAATTGAATGGAATTAAAATAACTAGTAATACATCGGAAGAGCTTGTTAGTGAATTCAGAGTTGTTTCCCCTACTTGAATAATTAAATTGATTAATGAACTAATGAAATAAATTGGATAGAATTAAGTGAAATCAAAACCCCTAGTAGTTTTACTTCCTTGATTTCTTTTAATCAATTTTTAATTACTTGACTCTTGTTTATTGTACATTTATGCACCAATTCTCTTAATTATCGTTTAAATAATAACAAGATAACAGAATTTTGGTACTTGGATTACAATCCTCTTGGGAACGATATCTTACTCATTCATATATTACTTGTAGCGATTCGTACACTTGCGACACTAGCTGTCACAACTCAGCACGCCCGTGCTAGAATCAAGGAAAATCAGCGTGGGTACTCAGGCCCTAGCACGCCCTACCCGTGCTATCTGGCACGTCCGTGTTGCAAGAGGACATCAATCCAAAGGCGTGCTTACCTCAGCACAGTCCGTGCTGCATTCTATCATGGAGACTCAGAGCCTAGCACGCCCTAGCCGTGCTATGTGGCACGCCCGTGCCACAGATTCCTCTCTAGACGTGCCTCTGAGCACAGCCCGTGCTGAACCATCCTTACAACTCAGGCTCCGGCACGCCCAGACCGTGCCGCACAGCATGCCTGTGCTGAAGATCAAGTTTTATTTTGAGTTGAGATGGCTAGCTAGTCCCTATCACTTGCATGGACCTATATAAGATGATTTCCTGACGTGCAAATCAATTTCTGATCCTATTTAGTCGCATGGGCGAGTCCTAATTGAGAAGAAATCCAAAACCTAAATAATTTCCTATTTTCAAAAGATCTCTTACTTAATGAAGACTCTATTTTCCTAAACGAAGTCGAATTTTCTCCCAAGAAGTCTATATAAAGAGAGAACTAATTCATTGTAAAGGATATCTCTGGTTCTACCATATTTTGTCCTGTTGTTTTTCTCTCTCTCTAAGACTTCAAGTGGTCAAGATTTGTGTCAAGATTCAAGGAAGTCGTTCACGTTATTTGTTGACTAGTTTTTATCTCTAAACTCTTAATCTTGTTTTTGCTTTTCATTATTCACATTGATTATGAAATTATTTTCAAGTTTAATTGAGTTTTATTTAATTACTATATCAAACTAAATTCTCATACTAGGGACTTGATGTAGCTTAATTTCTTTTTCAATTTATAATATTAGATTTGCTTTTCTGTGCTTAAAGTATAATTTATTATTGAACTTAATGCTTTCAGACAGAGTTTCTCCCCTGAATTGATTTATTTCATTAATCACTATCGGGAGAAGGGTTTTTGGTATGAAAAAGATAATAATTTACATGAGAATAATAACTTGATGCGTAAGCTATATGGTTTCACTCATGGGGGTTTTCATAAGATAATGACCTTATGTTATGAATTCACAAAACAAACCATAAAACTTAATGATTTAATTCATGTTTGATTGCACTATTGGAAGATAGGTAATTAGATTGGGTTAAAATAGCTAACAATACATTGGAAGATCTTGTTAGTGATTTTAGGATTGTTTCCCCTACTTGAACAATTAAAAATTGATTGACGAACTAATAAAATAACTTGGCTAGAATTAAGTGAAGTCAAAATCCCTAGTAGTTTTTAAATCTTGATTTCTTTTAATCAAACTTGCTTTGCTTGATTTCTTTTTATTCTCTTTTATTCATTGAGTTTAATTTCTTAAAATAACTCCACTTATTATCGTTTAAATAATAATAGGTTAACATAATTTTAGTACTTGGTGTACAATTCTCGTGAGAACGATATTCTACTCATTTTATATTATTTGTAGCGATTTCATACACTTGCGAAAATCATTGTCATTTATTTATATATTTTTTGATTTATGATATCATGGATGAGTGTTATTGTTTTAATGGCTTCTATAAACATATATATTGTCTTTCTTCTATTTAAGTTTACGATTGTACCAGATTACTTTCATAATCAAAGGAGAACGACTAGGTAGTTTTAATTTTTTTCCTCTTTGTACAGATTTAATAAATTAATTAATAGATATTTGAGAAATTTTATTATTTTTCACATATTTCTACAGGAAACTTGCATATTAAATAAAGTAACTACAAAAATTCAAATTTCATCTCTTTGAAAGAGTAAAGAGAAGTAACCACTGAAAAACACTTATTGCACTACAGACAGTATGTTGTATGTTGATTTCAGATTATAGGAATTTATTATGTGGTAAATTTTGACATTTAGATATTTTTATAATATTACCAAGTCAATTTTTTTAAAAAAAAATAAAAATTACATATTATTTGACATATAGATGTTTATTTTTTAGAATTTTAAGTCTAAAACTCAAATTCAAATTCATAATTTATTTCAAATTTAAATTCACAGTCTATCCAAATAGAATAAATATGAGATAAGTTTGTACAAAAATATTAAATAAATATTATTATTATCAAAACTTTATTTAAAATATTATTATTATTAAAATTTTATTTAAAATATAAAATTATATTATTATCAAAATTTTGTTTAAAATATTTTCAATTACTTTTATCCACAAATAATTAAAATAACAGCATATTTCAATAATAATATTTATTTAAAAATTACATAAACATGCGTGCACGAAGCGCGGAATACGACTAGTTCTATAAGGTAATTGTGATTAGCATGTATCTATTCTTTAAATTGTCTTTTTTATCTACAGAAAAATTAAAATTTAACTTTTATAAAATTTTGTCTTTAGATAATTAATATGAAAGAAAATATACATCTCACTTTTATAAATTTAACTAGTCTTTTTTATGATGTGCCTTACACGTTAACTATGCTCATTATATATATATACTCTTTTAATTTTTTTCTATATAATATTAAAACATAAGTTTTTATTTAGATTAAAACAAATACAATTGCTTAATTTATATTGGATTTTATCGTACAAGCTACTTGTAATATTATTTCTTCTTATGTACTAAATTTTATTTTATTTATAACGAAATGATCTCAAAACAAAATTCAACCCAATCCATAGGCCTAATTCTTCAGTCACTAATTTATAAATACAGATTCTTAAAACCTTAATAAATGTCCAAAAAGAAAATCAAGTCATCACTAAATCTCTAACATCCTGCCTTTAATCCCAAATATATATATATATATATATATATATATATATATATATATATATATATATATATATATATATATAATGAAAAACAATAATAAATTATTTTATATTGCTTGGTAAAGAAAAAGAAATGGATAGATGATCTAAATTAATAATGGTAATTAATTTGGCTATAGTGACAGTATTACTTACCCAGTGCATTCGAGAAAAGAATATATACACATACACACAAATTTTTGAAATCCCAAAAAGTGATCCAAAATAGAAATATATATTTCTAGTTTTTTTTCAATTTTATAAACACTATTTTTTCAAGTCAAATAAATTTAGAATATGATAGAAAAAATATTTAAAAAATTAAAAATGTTTAATCATTAAGAAGTCATCTATTTATTGTGAGGTAGATATTAATCACTTACTAAATTATAGTGATAATAGTTATAAATTAATTTCAATATTACTATTAAGAATAGAATTCTCTTGGGAGCTCAACATATAACAAAAATCAAATTATATTAAAAAAAATTTGAACTTCAAAATTAACACATTCTTTAACTGGAAATGATGTAATATTTGATGTTGATAGACAAAAAAAAATTTATAGCCAAATCAACAAATAAAAATTGCAAAGCAAAAAATGCTAGGATCTAATTTTGTTTCTCTATTTTTCTAAGTTGTAAATTTAAAATAAATTAATTAATTAAAAAGATTACATAAAAAAATTTTCTATCCTCGTCAAGTATACTTTTTTTTTCTTTTTTTATTATATGTATTTATTTAAAAAATAATAGAAAATGTAACTTTGCTTCTTCTTTTTTTTTTTATCTTAACCACAGATATGTCGAGCCCACTGGGCTAAAACTGAATCTTGCTTGCACCAGGTCGACAGAAGAAGAGATAAAGTGCTCACAGTCAATATGTGCTCCATCCATGAGGATCAAACCATGGACCTCACTTAAAAGCGAATAGTGTCAAACCACTCCTCCAAACACTTATTGGTATAAAATGTAATTTTCAAATTGGGTATGGCTAAGGCTATCCAGGATATTCTAAGTTTCATTGAGGGCGATATTAAAAATCTCATTATCTCATATTCTCACACTTATATACAGTAAAGTATAGATATTATACAATTTGACATAATTAAATCAAATTTTATTATTTATAAACAAATTTTATTTAAAATTTATTATATACCAACCCCAAGTAAAAGAAAAAAATTAATTTGAATTATTTCTTTTTGGAAGTTTCCATTTAGGAAATATGCTTTGATCCAAAAGAGGCAAATTTTTAAGAAAAAAACCCTGCAAATTCGTGCAAGAACAGTAGCTGAAACATCGTAGGGACCGAGCCGGAGCGTCATATCTCTGTTAAACGTGAAAGTGCAGGACTGTTCTAGTGAAACGTGAAAATGATGCTCCATTATGCTTGCACTTTAGGTCACAAATGGGGACGCATCCACATTATTACTCAACATAATCAAATCTTAGCTCTTATACTTCACTTAAAATTGATACGCACTAATTATTTGATGGTCAAAAAGATACAATCACCTAATTACCTTCCTTTGCTTTAAATATTTCATGATTTGATATGATATTTACATGTATGCACTTTACGGAGCAGGATTGAGGATAATGAGGATGAATTTTTTTTTTTTTTTTTTCAAAAGTTACGAGGAGTTAAATTAAAAAAGTATGCTATTTTAAGGATAAAATTGAAAATTTTCAAAAACTTAGAAGTGAATTTTTAAAAAAAAGTTTTGGCAACGGCTCCCTCCATCTTTGCATGTATGGCTTTCATTTTTCATTTTTCATTTTTCATCTTTCATTAATAATATATATTTGTGAAGGTTAAATGTATAGATTTGCCCCTAAAGTTTATTCGATTTGCTTAAATTTGTGGGAATTTATCATGATTCTACACTTTTATATTTCAATAATAATTAAGTCCCTGCATTTTAGGTTTGTTGACTATTTGGAAGCACATGGGGACTATGATAGGTACCCGTAAATTTGGGGGTGCTACAAGGCAAATCGAGTGAACTTCAAAGGCAAATTTATGCATTAAACCATTTGTGAATTATATAAATTTATTTTTAGGGATTACCTGATTTTTTGAATATTTGATTTACATAAAATGGAAATTATTTGATTTGTTTATCAATGAATACGAGTTTGAATTTAAAATTTTAATTGGTATAAATTCAAATTGTATAAGATAACTACTCGTTATTTTGCGCTTCACACGCGAGTGTTTACATATTTTTTAAATAAATATTATTACTAAATTATGTTATTAATTTTAAAAAGTTTTGATTTTTGAATAAAAATAATCAAAAATATTTTAATTAATAATAATCATATTATTTGACATTCAAAATATTTTTTATATATTCTTATCTCTTATTTATTATATTATGAATTTGAATTTGATCGAATATGATGATTAAATGTAACATATTATCTTATACACACTCAAAATTTTGCTAATAGTTATAAGAATAATGACGTCAAATTTGTAATTAATCATTGTAAAACAATTTTTCACCAACAATGTTTAAAGTCCCAATCAAATCATTACAAAATAAATTCTCTTTTATACATTTAGATTCGCTGGTAAATGTTTAATGGTCTCATTTTTTCAATTCTTCTCTCTCATTTCCTACACTTTTTCTACTTCATTCATGCTCTCATTATACAAATAAATATAAATGTCAATTTGCTTAATTTTAGACCCAAACTTAGATTTTCTTAATTAATAAAATCAATTGTTTAATACTAATGAGATTCTTAAAATTGTGGAAGGATATTTATTATCATGAAAAAAGATTATCCAAATTGTGAACCGATCTCAACCTTTTTTTTATTTGGTGTCAATATGTATGAAAAATAAGCGAAAATTTAAAAAATCTATAGGCATTTTCCATGTCGGATTTTGATAAATAGCATAACAGTATAGCTACAAATAGTCAAAGATATATATATATATATATATATATATATATATATATATATACTTTTAAAACAATTCTTAAAAGTGGCTCAAAGCCCATAGTAAGCCAAACATATATCAAACCAATTTTAATATAAACGGCCTCGATCCAATATCACCAACATTCAAGTATCATAAGTCGTAGGCTCACTTAGCCCGTATCATCATATCATATTCAATAATAACTCAGATTTTATGTTTTGTTAACTATGATGAATTGTTTAAGTGTTTAAATGATTTGTGCATCTTTATAATCTTAATATTGCTGGTGTGTTATGTTATTTCTGCTGTGATTTCTGCTGTGAGTTCAAAAATACTAATTCACCCCCTGATTTTATCTTTTGTGACCTACAGGTGCATTGTTTTAGGTCTGGTTGTATGGAGTTTAATAAGTGGTTTTGATGCACCAACCTCTGATATTTCTTTTTTAGAGTATTTTTTGCAGGTCTATAACATTCATAGCATTCATGCTAAGTAAAGAGCTGAATTTTTTTGTCATTTATGCATGGAAATTTTGAAACCCTAAAAACGATTTCTGTTGGTCCTAAACTTGGCTTTCTCCCCATTAAATTCACATAGCAACTTCTCTTTACATGCATGAATGGCATTCCTCTGTGCATGCACGTCTACTGTCCAATCGCGCGCCGTGGGCTACCATTGGAGCTACAGCTGGACATCTAATTAATAACAAATTGAAAGCTTTTGTTAATGGTTCCCTATTTCAAGTTGCTGATTTCATTGGTTTTGGCATCCTATTTGAGGATGATGAGGTGCTTATCTAAGGAGCTTTATCTGGTTATCAAGAACGTGGCAGAGGCTATAGCTCGTCGACACTGTCTATCTTTTGCCCGGGACAATACGCCTATAAATGGTTGCATTTATTCGGACTGTTCAAGTTTTAGTTCAGGCTATAAATTCTAATCATCCTGATATTTTTTGTTTTGCTTCTATTGTAATGGATTGTACGACTATTTTAGCTTATAAACTTAATATAAAGATCAAGTGGATTAAAAAGCAAGCAAATTTTGATGCTCACTCACTTGCTGGTACATATATAAATCATGTTTGCTTCTATATTTGGGAATGCATTCCTAATCATGTGTTGGACTTTTATGCTTTGAGATAATGCATTTTCAGTATTCCTTTTCAAAAAAAAGAATGATTTAAAATATTAATGAAAAAGAAAAAAGCAGTTATGCACCTAGAATTGCAAGAAGCAGCTATGCGTCTAGAATTGTAATCAATGATTTAGAGATATAAGAAAAAAAAAACAAAATTATCCTTTATGGAACGAATTCGATTCGGATTATTCTATTTCTATATCTAATTCATACCTGCATTGAATTTAATTTCTTAATTCATATTCGATCGATTATTAAATGAAGCAAATTTTATTTATCTAAATTGAGTATCGACGATCATTTAATTGTCCTTAATTGTAGTAGAGTTTTTTGCATTTGATCGATTAATTTCTTTATCCTTTTTTCCCTTAATTTGATTGATTGTTTTCTTTATCCTTTTTTTTTTTTCTTTGTTTTTGAATTTGGCTTATGTAAGTCACCGCAATTTTTAACTACTTTGGCTAGTAATACACCCGGTTCATCTTATCTTAACATGGAGATCGTGCCTTGCTAGAAAGCTTCCTAATTCCTTCTTTTGTTCTCCCTCTATTTTATTTTTTTTATCTTTAAATTAATTAATTAATTAATGAATATGAACGTTTAATATCGGAACATTATTGATTACCCAATTTGATTAGTAGCCTATAACTCAAGTCCGCAGCTCATAAAATATGTTAAACAGTTAATTATATAATTTAAAAGCATTATTCTGAAAATCGGATCATCTAGTTCAACCAGTTTAATTGCAAATCGGACTGTGGTTTGATCTGAATTGAATAATAAAATTGGCAGTTTCAAAAATCCGTGAAAATCGGATGAAAATCTAGTAGAAATCGATGAACCAGGTGATGATTAGTACGGTTCTTATATTTTAGGTTTCTCAAAATATAACCTATTTAAAATCAGGCATCTTAAAAATTGGATCTACTGATTTTCTAGTTTTTGGATCTCTTTATTTTTAGGCCCAAAGTCTTAATTTGTTAATAAAACGACAAAATTGCTCAACTTTAAAGCCAAAAATAATTAATTTTTTTGTTTACTATTAATTTTGGTCATGTTTTTTAAAAATTATTTCGTAATCCTTTTTATTCTTTTTGTAAAAGTCAAAATTTAGACTTTTTTTTAATTTTATATCTAAGTTTTTTTTTAACCTATATTTTCAATTGTATTTAATAAATATATTTAAAAATATAATATATAAATATCTAATCGAATTTAGTTAGATCGTTCGATTCAATAGACTTCTATCTTCACCAGTTAACCAGTTTCAGAATCATAATAACTGAAATTCACTTAAAATAATAAGTTAAACTTTTCAAATTCAATTCACACTCAATATAATAATTAAATAAGTTTTTTAACAATCTTATAATTTATAATTTATAATTTTATCATTATTCAGAGCTTAAATTAAAATTTTAAATTCTTGATTTCACAAATGTAAAACTGACCTAAGTTTGATTAATTTTTCTTTTAGAGTTAAGCACTTATCGGGCAGATGATTAAGAGAACATTTGAAATATTTGATGGGTCCTCCAAATCCGATTCCATTTCTAATTGAAATTTGGCTTATTTGCCTACATGCTAACTCACCAGACAATATCATGTGCATATGCTGATTGCTGGACAATCCAATTTTTTTTTTTTTTTTTTTTTTTTACAATAATTGGAAAAGCATGTGAAATTAAATTTAGGGCTTAATATTTAAAATTAGCACCTTAATTTTACAAAAAGAGTCAGATGTCATTCCAAATTTTGAAATTTAACAATTAATCCTTAATTAATCAACTTAAAAGATCGCATTTATTGAAAAATAAATGCAAACGGTAAATTATTAACAGATGATTTTTGTATTTTTTAACAAAATTCAACGAGTATTATTTTATAAATTGAAGTGTGCAATAAAAGTGATTTTACAATTAAATATAATTTTATAAGTTGAAGGGTTCAATATATCAACATAAAAATTAAGGATTTTACTAAAATTTTCTTATAAGATGAAAATATGAATTTAAATTTAATACTCGAATATATAAGTAGGCAGGGAGATTTTCTTATATAGGAAACCTGCTAAACATGTAAAGTTGTTTTACAAAATCATTTTGTTATTTTCCTTTTAGCTATAGCAACCATTAGCCTAGTTTTATTTTCCATCTATAAATATACATTGTGGTATCAAAGTTGTAGAAATCCTACGTGTCTACTTTTCATTCAACCATGACAGAATATAATATTATCAAATATATCTTAATACCAAATTCAAGTATAAAATTAATCACAATGAAATAGACACAAATATATTCAAGATTGATCTAAATTCGTGCAATAAGCTCAATGAGTCAAGCTCGAGTCTATTTATCAAATATATTTTATAAAATAAAAGAATTCTTTTGATTTAATAAATATTAACATTTGAGGGCTGTTTTTTTTTTTTTAATTTGAACCAACCCAATTAATTTGAATTCGCATCGAGCAAACCCATAAAAAAGGTAAAGCGCTCTCATCTGAGTGTTTAAAGAGACTCCATATGCATGACTCAAACTCGAGATCTCTGAATAAGGGAGAAGAGATATCTGTCATTTTATCTCCCTCTTCGGGATATTTGAGGACTGTATTATACTCGTATTATTTGTGTTGCACCTTACTTTTTGTCTATAGGCATGATTTTTCTTGTGGGACAAAAGATTCTTTGGTGCAATTTAAATCACAAACTTTACATTTACAAAAAGAAAATTTTAAATAATTTGCCAAATTATTTATAAAAATAATAGAAAGACAATCTATTTCATTCTCGATTAGGATTCAACGTAAAAAAAAAAAGAAATTTAAAGTGAAAATATTAAATTTTTTTTTTTTTAATATAATCACAAATATATCTAACTATTTAAGTCACCAGCCACGATAATACTTATGAATTTTTTAATAAGACTAGCAACAACATTTTACGTTCTTTAGTTCTCATCTGTCAACATCCACCACAGGTTGTGTTGGGGTGGGGTTGTTAAAACTTGAAAGGAATCGCTGCTATTTATTTAACGTTCACGTGCATTTGCGTTTTCCAGCAAATCTTAAGTGATCGAAAGTATATTTATTCAATTCGGTTAAAATTGTGAAACCGGATAGATTTTATTTTTGAATTTTTTAATAAAGAGAATCGAATTGCACCTACTAATCTGCGGCTGATTCATGCAAATCCGATTAATCCAGACTAGTTTTATTTTATCTTTTTAATTATTTTTTATTGTATTATATTTATTTTAAATTTATAATTATTTAATTAATATATATTAATAATATTTTTATGACCTATTAATTAAATCATTGATACATCAATCAAACCAACGATCCATCTATCCAATTTTTTAATCAGATCAATATCGGAGCTGAATTTAATAACACTATCTGAGAGAATGAAATGATGATTCAAGGGAAAACTCTAATGACTATGAGATTCTTTTTCACGAGGTGTTTGTTATTGTGGAAATTAAAAGCGATTTAGGAAAAGTAAGGTTTAGATGTTTTTAACAAAATCTAATTCTTAAATATATCAATCTTATCCCTATTTTTTATTTTTTATTTATGCAGATGAGAAAGCATTTTCTATTCCAAACATGGAAAAATTAGATTCCTATGAACAAGCTTGGCCTAATTATTTATATAGAAAAACAATTTTCTATATAAATATATTAAATTTGGTAACCAAATATCCCTTTAGTTCTAATTATTTAGTCAAATATAATCTTTTACTAAATTATTATTTATAATAGTCAAAACTATATTTTATTTTATTAAATCATATATGTTGATACATTAATAAGATATATTTATTAAGTAATTTTTTTAATAATATTTATATTTCATGTTTTTTTTTTTGAAATCAATATTTATCTTTCATGTTAATTGATTATTATGATGACTTCATTGTGTGTGTATATATATTACACACATAATGAAATTTTCTTCCGAAAAGGCTAGGAAACTTTTTATTGCTCATCTAGAAATAGAGGGAGAAATATTTTTTTAATTTGTGAAATTTGACCCTTATTATTATTCTATCATTCCTTTTAGTAAAAACATTAATTCAACCATAAAAGATGTAGCTTCCTTAAACTATTAATTCTTCTATTAAAAAACATACTTTAGCTGTTAAATAATAATTAAATAATAAGTATAAGAGACTAAATAGTAATGTTATATTAAATGTGAAGGACTAAAATATTTATATATTACAAAACATTTAATGGTAAACATGATATTTTTTAACAGAAAAACTAAATAATTTAAAAAGAATTAAATCTCAGAAATTAATTAATGTATATAATGAAAGAAATAATAATTAGGGTCAAATAATAAATAGTATTTATTGGGATCAATTAATGTTTTACAAAAGAGAATGGAGAAGATTACGGTTAAATTTCAATTTTACAAAATATTCCCTTTGTTCCCAAATATTTGTCATATTTGAGAAAGTAGGAAGAATATTCAGTTTAATTCCTAAATTTGGATGAACTTGGACCCAATATATAAAATGCTCAAAATTGAGCTTTTTTGTCAAGTTTCTCCAAAACTTGTACCAAAATGGACAACTAGGTCATTCTTTTGGCAGTGAGCTACATGCTGTCACGACCCGAAATCAGGAGCTGGACAGGCACTAGGACCCAAGTAAACTTAAGACCACTGAGGCCGATAGTAAGCCTAAACCACAAAATCCATACATGCTAAATGGGTTTCTGGGAACACTAAGCCCATATTATTATGTATATCAAGTAATCACACATTTCTAACCCAATCTGAAACATCTCAAATAAAATATAGTTCAGGTCTAGCTGTAATATGCCACGTTCATAAGATTAGCTATTGGTTCATACGTGCCTTAGATAAATAATTAAGACATTCACATATTCATAGATTAGTATATCTACTATAATACATGACTAGAGACATAAATCCTACAACTACAGAGTTTAATAGTATCTAAAAGTAGTAAAGTTCTTATACATAAGAATACATTAATTAATGAAGTACAAAAATTTAGAAATTTACTTTTCTAGCCCTTAGGCAACTCGAAGGGAATTCTACTTTCTGAAAAGTTAAATAAGAGAGGAGTGAGGTTTACAACTCAATGAATAATAGTAAATAATGCATAATGCAGGCATCCATGCGAAATGTGTCCTGAAATACTAAGATGAACTCACAATCGATCAAGCATCTGGCACAACATCAGCACCCACATGTAATTTCACCTTCAAATAATCAAAAAGTGGAAATTGATTAGTAGCATCACCCAAACCCCAATAAGCCGTCTTCACACATGGTCCGTCCTCTCAAACGTGTGTACCAGGGAGCTGATCCTCATACATGGTTGACTAGTCTAATCCTCACTTGACCAGCCCTCTCATGTTTTTTATACTCTCTTTCCTTTTCCATAGCAAGAGGAGGTCACCCTGTGGTTTATCCATATCAATCGTACATAAATGCATATGGGGGTGCCGATCCCCCATACATGGCCGACAGTATCATAACTGCCCTTACAAACCCATGATGACCCATTTCATCTCAATTCTACACATTGATTTTTGTGCTCCATTAAAGACCAAGAATACAACTTTCCCTCCAATCTCAGAGTGAAACAAAGTCAAAGCTCATATTTTTGAGAGCTTGGCCAAGACTATTGTTACTGTTAAAGTAAACTGATAATCCTTATTATTGTATCTCCAAGTAGAAAGATAACTGAGGCTTTTATAAAGCCTTACAAACAGAAAAATCGAAATACAAGGAAAACATATCTAAACAAGATTGAACAAATCAACTCTTACAAACTAGCTTACTTAACAGTTTAAATAAAAACTCCTACCTGTTATTTAGCTATCACGTTGCAGACCAAGTCAATAGCTCCAACAAATTCCTCCCCGTAAACTGAAATATGCTGAATCAACATCAGTTTATTCCTCAAGCTGTCGAACACCAAGCAAGCTTCTGAGTTTCACAAATTGGTCCAACTTAATTGGTTTAGTCATTATGTCTGCCACTTGATCTTTAGTTCCACAAAAAACTAACCTCACAGCCCCATCAGTTGACAGATTGCGCAAGTAATGGTATCTAACATCAATGTGTTTTGTCCTTCGATGCATAACTGGGTTCTTTGACAACTTAATTGCTGAACTATTATCACACATAATATTGATGCACTCATAGTTTTTTACGCCCAGCTCCTTCAGAATTCCTTTAAGCCAAACTCCATGACATGCACATGCAGTTGCAGCCACATATTCAGCTTCTGTGGATGATAGAGTGACAATTCCTTGTTTCCTTGAACTCCAACATATTGCCGCTCCATTTAGAAGAAAAACATATCCTGAAGTGCTTTTCCTATCGTCTATATCTCGCGTATAGTCACTGTCAGTGTATCCCAGTAAATTTACATCTGTGCTTCTTTTGTAATAGACACCAAAATCCAATGTTCCTTTTAAATATCTCAGTACCCTCTTAGCAATCATCATATGTTCTTCTTTAGGATCAGCCATATAACGAGCTATCAAACATACCACAAACATTAAATCAGGACGGGTTACCGTTAGGTACATTAAGCATCCTATCAGTTGTTTGTACATGTTGCATCAGCATTTTTGCTGCCTAATTTTGACAAGACAGTGCCAGGAACTATTGGATTCTTTACAGCATTGCAATTCCACATATTAAACCTTTCCAAGACTTCCTTAGCATACTTCTTTTGGCACAGATGAATTCCTTCTTTGTTTTGATAGACTTCAACTCCAAGGAAGAACTTCATTTTTCCTAAGTCTGTCATCTCAAACTCCTTCTGCATTGACGACTTAAAATTTATGCACATATGCTCATCATCTCCTATGTAAATCAAATCATCAACATAAAGACTTACCGGTAACAATTTGTCTCCATTTTTCTTCAAGAACAATGTGTGATCGTAATTGCTTTTCTCAAATCCTTTCTTCTTGAAATAGCTTTTGATTCTACTAAACCAGGCCCTTGGTGCTTGCTTTAAACCGTAGAGAACCTTCTTCAGCCGATACACCTTATTTTCTTCTCCCCTTTTGACAAACCCTTCCGGCTGGTCAACGTAAACCTCCTCATTCAAGTCACCGTACAAGAAAGCACTCTTAACGTCAAGTTGATAGATGCACCATCCATGTTGAGCTACCAGTGCCAACAGAATTCTGATTGTATCCCATCGTGCTACTGCTGCATACACTTCCTTATAGTCTATTACTGCTTTTTATGAATATCCCTTGGCGACAAGTCTAGCTTTACATTTGTCTACTTTGCCTTCTTCATTTAATTTTGTTTTAAAAACCCATTTGACACCAATTTTCTTTGCTCGATGTGGCAATGGCACAAGCTCCCAGGTTTGATTTCTCTCAATAGCTTGAATTTCAAGCTTCATGGCCTCCTCCCACCTTTTTTCCTTCATTGCTTCATCAAAGTTTATTGGATCATCGTTGGAGATGTGAAAGGCTAAGCTTTCGTCTAATTCTTCTTCTTCAGACAAGCGTTCACTAGTTTCGTAGTCGCGCATCCAAATGGTCTTTCTTCTTCTTCTTGTATGTTGTGGAAATTCTAGTGAAGATTCCATAGTTTCTGGAATTGCTTCTAAATTGTTGTCTTCTACTTCATTAGGTTCTCCATCAGTCTCTTCTCCTTCAGACTCTTCTATGGCAATATCATCATCGTCTGCCCAAGCCAACACATTCTGCTCTGCCTCTGTTGTACTTAGGTTCCAATCCCATTTTCCACCTTCTTCGAACATGAGATCTCTACTTATGATTATTTTCTTCGTCACCAGATCATACAAACGATAGGCCTTAGATCCGTCATTAACTCCAAGCAAGATGCATTTGTGACTTCAATCATCAAGCTTAATTCTCTTTTGTTTAGGGACGTGCACATGTGTAATCGAACTGAATACTCTGAAGTATTCTACATTTGGTTTTACTCCTATCCACCTCTCCTCAGGTACCATGTCCTTGACTGCCTTTGTGTAACTGCGATTCAAAACATGAGCTGTCCATCTAGCTGCTTCTGGCCACAACGATTTCGGCATCTCCTTCTCAGACAACAAACATCGTACCATGTTCATGATGGTCCGATTCCTTCTTTCTGCGACTCCATTTTGCTGTGGAGTGTAAGTTGCTGTTAGTTGTCGTCTTATGCCACATTATCTTTGCAGAATTTGTTGAATTCATTTGATGTGAATTCTCCTCCCCTGTCAGTTCTGAATCCACATATAGCTGCTTTTACTTCTTTTTTAGCAAAGTTTTTGAAATTTTTGAATGTTTCAAAAACTTCTAATTTATCTGCAAGGAAATATATCCATGTTTTTCGAGAGAAATCATCTACAAGCACCAACAGATTCCTCTTACCACTGTGGGAGATTGGGGTGATTGGTCCACAAAGATCTCCATGAATTAATTCTAATTTATTTGATGCCCTCCACTTGCTTTTCTTTGGAAATTTTTATCATTGTTGCTTTCCCACATTGCATATTTTGCAAACTTTGTCTGCTTCTTTTAATTTTGGCAGTCCTTTCACCATTTGTTTCTGCTGCATAATTTGAATAGACTTGTTGTTTAAGTGCCCATATCTCCTGTGCCAGAGAATCTCCAAATCTTCTTCTTCCATCTTCAAGTGGTTACTAGGCAATGGCTTCATCTTCGCATAAACCAGGAACATGCGAATTGTAGTCATTTGTGTGTTTATTGTCAAGCCCCTTTGTTGATGATAGATTCTGCAGGTTCCTTCTTTGATTAAGATCACCAAGCGCTTCTCCTGTAGTTGGCCTATGCTTAGCAAATTGTTGGTGAGATTGGGAACATAGTACACATTTGACACAGTTTGTGTGATACCTTCTACTTCAAATCTGACGCTGCCTTTTCCTTCAACTGCTATTTTCGAACTATTTTCCAATCTGAAAGAGTGTTTGAAATTTACATCGAGCTCAATAAACCAAGTTTTGTCTCCTGTCATATGATTTGAGCACTCGAAATTGAGAAACCAAATGCCCTTTCCTTCAGCTTTACTGACTTTTGTGTGCGCCATCAAGAGTAGTTCTTCCTCCTCGTCAAATTCAGCATAGTTGAAGACTCCCTTTTTCGAGCTTGAGCATTCAAATTGATTATTTCCTTGCTTTCCACATCGAAAGCAGTTAATGGCTGACCTGATGACAAAAGGCCTATCTCTGCCCTGTCCTCTAAAATGACTTCTTCCTCTCTGAAATGTCCCTCTGCCTCTTCCTTGTGCATTCTTTAGCTCATTCTCCACTTGTAGAACTTGCTCTTCACTTCTCTTCTCAATCACCTTTTGTTCATGTACAAGCAAAGATGCTTGTAATTCATCTACTGTGAGTTTGTCAATGTCTTTGGATTCCTCAATTGAGCATACTACAAAGTTGAATTTTTCTGTGAGACTCCAAAGTATTTTCTCAACGATTTTGACATCGGGCATATCTTCTCCGCAATTCCTCATGCATTAGCAGTAGACATAACTCTTGCAAAATAATCAGACACACCTTCTCCTGACTTCATTTCTAGAATTTCAAATGTTCTGCTAAGTCGTTGCAGCTGAGCCTGCTTCACTCCAGCACTTCCCTGATACTTGACTTTCATTGAATCCCACAATTGCATGGCAGTCTCCTTCTGAGTGATGGTTTTCAAGATACTCTTATCTATGGATTGAAAGATAATTCTTTGCTTTGAGATCCTTGAGTCTTGCTTCGTCGATTGCCTTTTGTTGGGCTGTATCTACGGCTTCGTTTCCCTTTGGTTCTTCGAAACCAGATTGAATAACGCTCCAATATTCCTTAGAACGCAGGAGATTTTCCATAATCAAACTCCAGTGATCGTAGTCTCCATCAAATTTTGGAACACATGGTGTTGTGAAGCTTCCTGAATCAGCTGCCACTTCCTGTTTTTGTGTTTTTCCTCTCAAACACTCAAATTGTATGTTTCTTTTATCAAGTCCAACATGGCTCTAATACTAAATAAAGTAAACTGATAATCCTTATTATTGTATCCCCAAGTAGAAAGATAACTGAGGCTTTTATAAAACTTTACAAACAGAAAAATCGAAATACAAGGAAAACATATCTAAACAAGATTAAACAAATCAACTCCTACAAACTAGCTTACTTAACAGTTTAAATAACAACTCCTATCTGTTATTTAGCTATCACGTTGCAGACCAAGTCAATAGCTCCAACAACTGTGACCTCTAAGATAGAAGGAACTCTGAAAAGAAACAATAGAGGAGACGGCGGAAAACACCGGAGGAATCGGTAGCCATAAATTCCTTATAAAATCAATTTCTTGTTAAAATCAATTTCTACTTACAATGGGCACAAAACCCTTTAACAAAACGCAACTCCTTAATAGGCTGAGACAAAAAAATCAACAAAGAATAAAGAATCATCATAGAAAATAGAGAGTCAAAAAGGGATCTGGAAAAGGTATTGATATAGATTAAGATTTAGGAATTGAAAATAGAACAAACTGAGAGAGATATATATCAATTTGAAGTCGAACAGTAAGACCAAAGTTCAAAGTCAGGAAGAAGTTTAAGAAATTGCATATTTCTACAAATCTATGGAAAAGAAAGGTTTGAGAAATTGCAGAGATTTAATCCTTTAGCAAATCGATAGAGAATAGAGGAAAGAGAAAGAGCTATTTTAGAATAGATAGAGTTGTTACGCACTTATGCTTAGGAATTGCGTGACATACACATGGTCAAATTTTGATTTAATCGCCCATTTTAGTTTGGAGAAAATTGACAAAAAAAGTACAATTTTAAGCTTTTTGTATATTAGTGTCACGACCCGTTTCCGTGGGCCGGACCGGCACTAGGGCCTAGGTAAGCTTAAGGCCCCCGAGGCCCGTAGTAAGCCTAAATTATTCAATCTGTCTACATGATTCTCCTAATTTCAACAAAACAGTAAGCCCATATGACTTGAGATATAAGTTTTATAAAATTTTCAAACATCTGGCCCAATATCAAATAATACATAAAATTTAACCAGGGCCTATTCACAATAACTCATAATCACAATAAGGGCTTACTAGTTTACCTACAGTTAATTACACAATAATTAATTTATAGCGTAGTGCTACCAATAAGGCCCAATTTAAATACACAACCCTATAACTGCGGAGTCTAAAAATAATCTGATAACGGAATAATTTATACATCCAAAATTAAATAACATGAATATAAAGTTTACATTTGTAACTCTGCTGAGAAGATTGCAGAGCTTCAGTCGAATCAGCTGCTTCCTAGTACCTGGGAGGTTTGTTGGGGGGGGGGGGTGAGTTTTGCAACTCAGTGAATAATAATAAATAATACACACCACATACAGTCAAGCAAAATGCACCCTAGTATACTGAATGAACACACAACAGTCAATCATATGACATTACATCAGCACCCACAAACAATATCACCTTCAAATAATCACATCACGTGGAAATTAGTCAGTGGCGTCACCTAAACCCCCGACGAGCCGTCCTCTCAAACAGCCCATCCTCTCAAACATGTGCACCCGGGGAGCCAATCCCCCATATCTGGCCGACCGGTCTAATCCTCACTTGACCAGTCCTCTCAATATTTTATTTTACATTCTCTCTTTTCTTTTCCATCTCATCAACATCATTTCGTCAATTCATCAGGTGCACACGGGGGCGCCGATCTCCCATTTACCCGGCCGACGGTCCAATTTCATCAGTTCATCAGGATCCATATTTATCGACCGTCCTCACAAACCCAGGGTGACCCACTTCATCCTAACTCCACACAAACAGAGCACAGTATATACACAGCACAAATAATCAAACAATTCATTTATCATAACACACCAATTTCATCCAAATGCACAATTATGCATAAGTATAATTATAGTGATCATAACATAATATATTTGAGAAATACAATATGTAAATATATAAAAATGTAATGTTATGCAAATGCAGTGTTGACATGCATTATTTATTATTACTCACTGTGATGGAGAGCGAAGTTCTAGCTTTGATTCTGTCCTGGAGGAGCACTAGATGGACCCGGGCGATCTAAGCAAAATAAGAATGACACAAAAAGAAATAATTCTATCAGACAAAATATCTCCTTACCCATCTAAGAATTTTATTTTATATTCTAAATTTTTTTTTTCTACGTAATATAATCTCAATATCTAATTTCTTTTCTGTACTAAAATTTTTATCTTCCTATCTAACTCTATTTTATTTGTTTTCGTTTGAATTATATTTTATTTCTTATTTTTATTTTCTATTAAAATTTATTTTATTTTCTACCGAAATTTCGGCAGCATCTCCCCTAAAAATTGGACTATCCACCTGTTAAAATATCAACAATATATCTAATATTTTCAAACCACACAGCCCATCCATCGGGCAATCAATCAATCAAATTTCCCATCCTCCATCAATCTCAACATCACCACACCATAACATTATGTTTAAACTATCTTAATTAAATCAACACTAAAATTACAAAGCTATTAACTATCCACATTTACCAAATTAAATTAACTACACTATCTAACTACAATTAATAAGGTTAATTTAATTAACTAACATTACTAACATTAACTTAACTAAACTTAACTAACTCATTAATTACAATTAATTAAAAATTTAATTTCATTAACTAACATTACTAAATTAATTAACTACTAATAATAAAATTAATTTAATTAACTAATACTACTAACATTAACTAGATTAACTGAAATTGTAAAAAAATCAAACTAACTAAAATAACTAACTTTAATTAACTATCATGAATAAAATTTAATCGATTAACTAAAATGCACTTAAATTAATTATACCCAAAAATAGTTGTTGTCGAATTGCTAGAATGGGAGTTGCCGGGTTGAAGGGTAGCAACTGCTTGTGGCCGGATCTAGCTAGCAGTGGCGGAGAGAGGCGGAGAGAGGCGGCTGGCAGCAAGACTTGCAGCTGGAGCTGCTGCTGTGGGCGCGCCAGACCTGACAGAAGGGTCTGACTGCGCGCTCTGTGGCGCTGCGTGAGCTAGGACAAAGCGGAACGAGCAACAGAGCTGCTCCGGTGACGAGCGGCAGTGAGAACGGCAGTGGCGCTCGACTGGAGCTGCTGGAGCTGCTGGACAGTGGTGTGAATGCAGGTGCAGGGAAGAAGAAAGGGGGAAAGAAAGAAAGAAAGAAAGAAAAGGAGAAGAAGAAGAAGAAAGAAAAGGAGGAGAAGGTGGCGGAGAAGGTGTCGCCGGAGATCGGGAAGCGCAGAAAAATATGAGGGAGGGGAGTGAGGTGCGCTAGAAATAGAAAGAAAAGAAAAATCTAGATGGTTTGGGTCGAACCGGTTCGATTCGGTTCGATTCAACCCAAATCTTTGATTTTCGATTGGTTTTCGGCTTTTTCAATCGGTTTTCGGTTCGGTTTCTCACGATAGTTGCACTAAAATATTAATATTAATTTCCAGGCTGTCGGTACATTAAATTTATTTGGAAAATCTTTGAAAATAAAAATTCGGGTTGTTTCAATTAGACCCAAGTTAAGGGAGGTAAACTAAACCTTCTTCCTAAGAAACTATTATGTTCCTAAAAACTTATCACATCCGTGAATTTTATAAATAATAAATTTTTTTTCATTTTTATCTTTTGTATATGACCAACAGTGAATCTTTCACTTTCTTAATAATTTATTATAACTTAGATAAATTAAGAACAATATAATCAATTCACTCAAAAATTTATTATAATATAAACAAATTAAATGATTTTCTTAAAATACGTAAAAACTCAAATATGAAAAATATTTAGTAACACAAGAAATAGTATTTGTCCCAAAAAAAATATGTCGGTGGTATTATTGGATACCATAATAATTGGGCAGTTTACAGCAAAGAAACAGAATAAAAAATTAAAGGCTCGCACAAATTATATTTCTACCGAAAAAAATATAACCCATTTGGCACCACAAAAAGCCCTTTATCATTTTTTATTCGAATTATAAAATTATAAAAGTAAGAAAAAAAAAAGTGAGGCAAAGGAAAGAAATCTAAAAAACATAAAAAATGGAAATAATGATTGGGAAGATGCATGGCATATTGGCATAGACCTAAAAATACAAAAAGATTAGACAAAGAGAAAAGATAGATAGACTTGTCTACTTTTCTTTTCCACATATACACGAAAGGACTGAGGAGCCATCACCACTCCCTTTCAGATGCTTCCAAAACCCACCACTGATGGATAGCGTGCAGCACTTGTTATGTACTCTTATTATGGTTAGCTAACAATAATTTTTCTTTCCAATTGTATTTTTTTTTTTCCTTTTTTCCAAAAAATGGAATCTCTAGAAATTCATGTCTCCTTTTATTTTTCAAAAAACGTATTATTTTAAATAAAAATTATTCATAATTCCAAGAACAATAAAAATAAAAATTATTCAACTAATAAAGAGAGACTCAAAATCGTAAGGCATATTTTTCCAAAGAAAAAAATCAGAAATTTAATAAAAAAAAAACTTATGAGAATAGACAACTATCAATCATGAACCGGATTAGCTTTATTTTCAAAAGGGTGAAAAAATACTTGTGAAAAATAAAAAAAAATTATTTTTTATTCTACATGTCTATCTTAATAGTATGAAATCTTCTTATATTCTACTCTTTCCGTCTTATTAAGAGAAGCCAGTTTTTGTTTTTTTTTTTTAATCGGGAGCACACAGTAGGAGGTACTCTCTCCATTTTGATAATATTCACCAAATTAATGATACTTTTGTGATAGAGAGAACTCGAACTCGAGATCTTTCACTCTTCACATCTTTAGCAAGATATGAGAAGACCAACTAGTCACACCTAATTGACTTAAGAAAAATTAGTTAATGCAGTTAAGCTATATTTTTTGTTTAATTTTTTTTCAAAATTATCCATTTATAATATTAAATAATATATATATATATATATATTTAGGAATAGAGATGTACGTTGAAAATAGAAATATATTAAGAAACTATATAATAAATGATTTTTTAAAAAACCAAATAGAACTACATTCTTTGAATGAACAAAAAAAGGAAAATGAGTATATATATAGGTGGAACTTAAATTTCTAAGTAGTATATATGGAATCAAAATTCATACTTTCTTTCTTTCCTCACGAGCTTCACATGTTTTTTAGTTGTCCCAGATAAGGATTGATAAGCTCCTATACTTGACTTCCTTCTTATCGTCAGCTTTTATGCAAAAAGCAATCACATATATATTGATTAGGAAAATTAATAAATAATTAAAAATATGTTGTGGAACTTAATTTGCATTTAACTAACGGTCAAAAAGAAAAAAAGGGAGAGAGAAAGAAAATTGAAGATGGATGGTCAAAGCTATGAAGAAGATAGTAGAGTTCTCCATGGAAGAAACGTTTATCCGATTATTGATTCCATTTTTTCAATTTCATAAAAAAATTTGTTAATTAGCGAATTTTAGATAATTTACTTTGGTCAAAAGCGAATTATTTATTGTCGAATCTAAAAGGTCGTCCATTGATAAAATATGAATAATAGAAATTAAATGTATTTGCTAGATTTCTTCACTTCGTTGATAAAAAATAAATGAATATATATAAGTTTGATATAATACATCATAGCTTAAATTAAATCGTTTTAGGAGGGAGAGAGAAATTCTACTTCAAAGTGGAATTTTCTCAATTTTATCATTTTTTTTATTAATAATAAAATTTAAACCACTTAATTTTATTTTAAAAATATCTGTTATAGATTATGGTTTTTAATGGAAGGACAAAATATGATTATTTTTTGTTTCGCGATCTATATATTTCATATTTCATCAATTTAAATGATATTTAAGAGACTTGTATCTAAATATATAGATTACATTTATTGTTTAAAAAATAACTTATTTTGGAAAATACTTCTCAAAAATAATATTTATTTGATAAATATTTTTTAAATAACGCATTTCCTGTTGTTGAGTTATAAAATTAAAAATTAGTTAAAAAGTATTAAACATTTTAACTTATAAAATTATAAAAATATTTATAATTATATAAATTTTGCATTTAGTAATTTATTTTTAAACATAAAAAATATATAAAAATGATAATTGTGATAGTTGCTAGTAGTGATTAGGTCTCAATGATCAGTGGTGGTGGCCCGGTGGTTATCATAATGTGATTCTCAATATCTAGAAAATATTTTTTCTTTTCTGAAATTAAAAGGCATTTTCTTTGAAAATGCATTGATCTGAAAATATTTTTAAAATATTTTTAAGAAAGAGCAAATGCATTTATGCAATTTACACAATCCTTATAATTAAAGAATTATTTTTTAGGTTAGTCTAAATGCCAATGGATTTGTCGTGTTAAGATGCTCAGACGTTACTGTCATCTTGGAAGTTTATGATTGGTAAAAGAAAGACACGTGTTCACCACGCCAAGTCGGGATATGCCCGGAATATTTTTGAGAGAATTTTTAACAATAACCTTTAATTTTTGTATTTCCACATATTACCTTAAACTGTTTTCTAGTATTTGTTTTTTTCACCCGCAGAGCAGATGAAATAAATATTATTATAATTAGATTAGCGACGCCATTGAGGTCATCAAATTTTTTTATACGTTTTCTTTTCCGTCAAAAGCATGTTGGCCTCACAATTCCATTTCACAAACAAACAAAACAAAGCAGTACGTACCAAAAAATAAATAAATAAAAACAAAAAACAAAAATTTTTTATATTCACACTGAATTGCATGAATTTTGTCATAAAATGTAAATTGTCACCATTTTCTCAAAAGAAAATCTCTTCATAACATTCCATTCATTAAAATACAAGAACTGAAGAGGAGAGAAAAAAAAAATCTAAAAACAGGATATTATATATATATAGTTTTTGAAATTTTTTTCTTCATAAAGATAAGCTAAAATAATAATATGAACTATACAATAAAAGATATTTCCATTAAAAAAATAAAGAAAAAAAATATTCGTCTATACTAGTTATATATTTAAAGAAACGACTTAATTTTTTTTTTAGAAATAAAGAAAAGAATTAATTATACCAGGTGTATACCAAATTCAATGTAATAATAATAATTGAAATAAATAATGGTAATGGGTTTTTTTTTTCAATAAAAAAATAAAATAATACTGTGAATGTTCGTTTTTATTTTTTACTTTTCATTATTGCATGGTAATTTAGGAAGTAATTATATCACTAAATTAAAAAAAAAATCAGTTTAATTAAATTGTCATTTATCTTACTTAATTATTTCAATCTTAATAATTGTCTCCATTAATCTACCAGTAAAATTTAAAAAAAAAAAAAAAGAAAGAGGGAGGTAATAAAATGAATTTTGCAAAATTAATATAGTACAGTAATTGTATTTGGTATACAAAAGAGTAAACTTGAAAAGAAATAATTAATAGTTTTCGATCTTCTCAAAGAAATATATAATTTTGGACAAAATAATTTTTAAAAAGGAAAATTATAATACGATCTTTGTGGTTTGCAAAATACAATTAGTCCATTCTTGTTTTTTTTTAAATATACTAATTTATTTCTATAGTTTACTTCTGTTACACTATTAGGTTCTTTTGTCTAATTTTTACATATTTTCTATTAAATCAATGATAAAACACATAGGTCAAAAGAGAAATAGTAAAATATTATAATAAAAAAATTACAATGCAGCTCATATGTTTTAAAAAATACAATTATTTTGTCCCTGTATTTTTTAAAATAAAATGAGTGTTTTCATCGTTTCATGAAGTATTAATAGAAAACATGGAAAAATTGAACGAAATGACATTTTAGTATGACAGAAGTAAACTATAAGAATATTTTAGTCTGTTTTTTGAAATTATAATAACATTTTAGTCTGTTTCTTAAAAGACAGAGACTTACTAATTATAAGACCACAAGCATCGTACTGTAATTACTTTTTTTTTAAAAAGCTTATTATAAATAAAAATAGACAGAAAGAGTGTAAAAAACAACAGTTTTTAAATAATAATCAACTATATACACCGAACATGCATAAATATTTTCCGTCATTTGAAATAATTTCGTGATTATTTTATTTTTGTTTCATCCTTTAGCCATGCTCCTATTTGCTTCAATTTTGTATCATGTAATTTTATTTTTCAATTTTAAAATTTCATATTCCTTTATTTGTAGTGCATTGCAACAATAGCCCACTATAAGAGAATATGCTTTTAAAGATAGTGGATCTATCAATTTCCACAGTGCTTCCACTAATTCAGTTGTTCAACCGTTACCCTATTACTGCCTTTTTATATTAGAGTTTGGGAATCAGTATCCTAATATCCTTTTTAGTCATTTTATAATTCAAAACATTATTGTGATCTTTGAATTACTAAATATCTTATAATTAACTATTGACTGCTAATTTTTTTTTTTTTTTTTATAACTGGGAGGTTTAATCTATTTTGAGCCATAGAGCATAAATATTTTTTATCTTCGCAGCAAAATGTGCTTCCCAGGTGTGGTGAAATTAGTATTCTCACCTTTATTCTTACGAGAATTGAGATCGCTTACCACCTCATCCAATACTTTATTATCTTATTGTTTTGACTGCTAATTTTAAATAATTGATAGCTAAATATTGATTGTAATTTGTAATTTAAATAAAAAATAACATAAAGTATTTTAAAAAAATCATTTTAGTCTAACATGAACAACTTTTTTCTTTTGAATAAAGACCATAAATCGCACACTAGAGAGGACACAAATCCGAAATATGTTCAGAAAGTGTGAAGAGAATAACAAGATCGCACTTTTTTAGCTCCTTAGGGTATATTTTGTTTACTGATCCAAGATAGGAAATAGAATGTAACGTTTATAATAAAATTTCAAATTGGTTTTGATTTATTTCAAATTTGAATAACTTCAATTTATGTTCAGATGATATATGTAAATGATATTTTTAATAATTAAATATGAATTTTTTTTTATTTGAAAAATAAACTTGAAATACAATTTTTAAACTTGACAAGCATTTCCATTTCAATCTAAATATTTTCTCATCCATGATAAAATCTTGCTCCTTATCCTAAATGTGAAGATATCTAATAGAAAAATATGAAAATAATAATAGGATTACTTTTTTTTTTTTTTGAAAGAAAAAAATTTAATATTAATTGAAAATTCTATAACAAAACTTGATACGTATTGAGTCATTATCATTTTCCTAAAATTTTTTTTCATTTAATGATTATTGAGTAATGATTTTTATTGATGAGAAAGTCATGATACTGCACTTCATATTTAGAATTTAAATTATTATTAAATATTTTAATTTTTTTAATTCATTAGAGGTTTTTATGTGTCAAGATAATATTAGAGGTTATATAACAGAGATAAGCCTTCCATTAACTCACCAAATTGATAAAAACAACTGTGGTTGAGAAAATTAGAACTTGAGACCTCTAACTCCTCGCACAAGTGAAAAGACTAATCAAATCACTACTTGATTAAAAGAAATTTAATGTTTTACAATACTTTATAGTAAAAAAAATGTATATATGGAGTAACATAGTGCAAATCTCGTCATCCCTTAACTTGATAAAAAAAATTAAATGTGAAAGATAAATTCAGCCAATATAAGTGGGAACTAATAATATATTAAAAGAAGTCAATTAGAATTTAATGTAAACTATATAAAGAAAAACAGAAAATTTTGTCATATCATGCCTTCACATGTCAAATACTTTTTCAGATTATTTACATATTATAAATCTTCACATATGCCTTTAAGAAAAATATTTTAACTTATGGATTGTAGCTTAGTTGGTAAAATTGACTGAGCATATAGAAAAAGTTTTTTAATTCGATTTGCACATACTAAATAAAAAAAATACAATTAATTAAAATTAAAAAAATACTAAAATGAAAATATTATAGAAAGATTATCCAATTATGGTGTAGAAGTAAAATTAATATAAAAACAAAGTGACCAAAATTAAATTCACAAATTTTTAAATTTTAGAATAAGTATCTCCACATACTTTTTAATATGGGACTAATTTTATTTTAGAATTTGTAGCCGTCGATCCTTATAAATTAAATTGACAAAATTAATTAAGAATTAAAAATTATAAAAAATAGTTTAAATTTAAAATTCTATCAAAATTAGAAAAATAAAGCTCATTAAATAGAGAGGGTTTTAATTTTCTTATATATATATATTAGATTTTTTTTTTTCTAGAATGAATCTATCATTTATATTTGATTATTGAAATCCAAATATTAGATATTATATTTAGATTTATTAGATAATAGGTTTCTTTTTTTTATTCATTGTAAGGCTTAATGGTCCGACGTAGGCTGTACAATAAGGGTATTAGATATTAAATGTTAAATATATTAGATTTGATTAGATTTTTATAGTCGTTGACCATCATCTACTTATAATTATATATGTGATAAATTATATTCCATTATCACATAAAAAATGGCTTTCTTTTCTTTTTTTTTTATTTGTCTCAAAATATATTTCCTCCACCCCTATTTAATATGAATATCTATCAAAAATATACATTACTATATATTACCATAATCAAATCTTGAAACAAACAAATTAAATATTAGTGTTACCTATATTAGCTAATTTCGTAGTTAATATATGAAACGACCCGAAAATTTAATTTCGTAGAATTTTCATTTAAAAACTAATTTTTTTATTTCAACCAATGAAATTATATCAGCTAGTATTTTATTATTGCTAAACTGGACCCGTAAACCAATTCGAAAACTCGAAAACCAAGCAAGTCGAGCCGAATCATTGAAATTAGACCAAACCGGTTCGAATCGAACCGGAATGGTCTAGAAGCCCTAAGATTTTTTTTCTTTCTTTTTCTTTTTTTCTTTTTTTTTCTTTTTTTCTTCTTCTTCCTTGCGCCAGCACCAGCGCGCGACCCCCCCTCCTCCTTCCCTCTCTCGTTTTTCCAATCACCTGAGACCAGCGCCTTCAACCACCACTCCTCCACCTTCGACCACCACTCCTCCACCTCCAGTTTCCTTTTCTCTCTGTTTCCGCTGGCGCAGCAAAGGAGAGCTGTGCTATTCCGATCGGCACAGTCTCCTGCAGCTCCTCTCTTCGATTCTCCGGCAAGATCAACCAAAGACCGGCCGATTAGACCTTCCTAATGACGCTAATAGCTTTGTCGGCCACAGTCCTCGTCAGTTCCATCCAGGTTCGCACCAACAGTATCGGTTTTGAGCATTCGAGCTATTTTCGGTCATTTTAACCGGAAATATTCAATTTTCCACACATTCTATAGCTAGGTAAATTGATTTTTGACCCTGTTTCAGTATATTTTCATGAATTCTTTGATTATAGTTTAAGAATGAGTGTAGCATGATTATGACTGCAATTATTATTGCTAATACTTAGGCTATTGCAGAAATTTATATATATCTAGCTACTGTTTAGCTGAATGTGATTAGGAATTTCGAATTTTTGCTTTTGAATTGGTATATAAAGTGATTCCTATATCGAAGGTTACATTATTACATTTATTATAAATCCTTGTGAAGAATTAAGCATTCTTTAGGTTGAAGATAGCTAGTTAGCTATATGTTCAAGCCCATGTTATCCTATGAAGGAATTATTAACTTGTTTCCATTTTGAATGAGTTATAAACTGAATTTTATTAAGAAATGTGCAAAACCAATGGATATATCATGGGTATTAAATAGAAAACTTTGAAGTCCTTGAGCGAGCAACAATTTATTGAGTTGATTTCTTGAATTGTAGTGTTTTGGCCGGATGAGTATGTGAAGTCGTAAACCAGGTTCTTGATGCGGTATAAGCTTAAGTTTAGGAAACTATATTATTTTTGGTGGGCAGCAGCTATTTCAAATACTTCGTACCATTTTATATAATCGGCATGGAAACAGATATATGTATGTATTGATATATTTAATACTCTTATGTCGGTTACCGCTTGATAACAATGTGCTTGCTAAATTAACAATTCAAATATAAAACGCTTAGCTATATCTAGAAGTTGTATTTTCATGTCAAAGACAGAAAAATTGATGGGCCTTAATTATATGTTTAAGTTGTGAGTTGGGTTACTTAAAGTATGCATCAGTTTAGTGACTAATATAGAGTTTTAATAACAATTAAATATGATGTTTATACCTTGAACAAGAATGATTGGTAATATGTTTGGAACAAGTGAAGGTTATTTTTAATTTGCGAGTTATGGTTGAATGGTGATATTGCTATTAATGGAGGATGGAAACTCGACTTGGTTGATTGCCCGACGGATGGGCTGTGTGCATTGATTGATAAATATATATAATATTGTGATATTTGAGCAGGTAGATAGTTCAATTTTTAGGGGAGGTGCTGCCGAAATTTTGATAGAACTTAGACTAGTTTTAAGTAATAACATAATTAATAAGTTTATTTAGATTAATTCTATAACTTAATAAATATTAAATAGAGTGCTCTAATTATTTTATTATCTTTATTATTCATTTAATTATTTACATATTTATTTATTTTCATTATTATTGTTATTATTGCTATTTATTTTATTATTGTTGTTTCTTGTTAATACTATTTATTTATTTGCATTGATTTTGGATGTTTAATTGAGCATTGCATTACGATGTCTAATTGATTAATATGTCTGCATTTGATTGCAATGTTTGATTAATTGTGTTGTGATATTGTTGTGCTTTGTTTGTGTGGAATTGGGATGAAGTGGGTCACCATGGGTTTGTGAGGACGGTCGATTAAGCATGGATCCTGATTATGATAAATTATGAAACTGGACCGTCGGCCGGGTAAATGGGAGATCGGCGCCCCCGTGTGCACCTACCGTTGTGATCTATATGATATGTAAAACCACAGGTTGGCTTCTTTATTGGGCGCACCTGATAATCTAGATTTGATCGCAGCCCGCAGGGTGGCCTCCTGTTGTGAGCGCCTGATGATCTAGATTTGATGGAGACGACCGGGTAGCCACCTGTTGGTATGGAAAAGAAAAGAGAGAATGGAAAAACAATGAGAGGGCTGGTCAAGTGAGGATTAGACCGGTCGGCCAGAATAGGGGATCGGCTCCCTTGTGCACACGTGAGAGGATGGGCCATGTGGGAGGACGGCTCATCGGGGGTTTCGGTGACGCCGCAGACCAATTTCCACGTGATGTGATTATATGAAGATGTTTATGATTGTGAGTGCTGGTGATATGCCATTTGAGTGACTGGCTGCGTGAGCATATAACTAGTCGGATGACTAGATTGATATGTTTACACATTTGTGTGACTGCGTGTGTTGTGCAATAATTATTACTCCTTAGAAAACTCACTTGTCTTGTTTGAATTTTTCAGGAAGTAAGTTTCTCTTTAATACGGTTTAAGCTATATTTCTTCGCCACAGGGCTATTAAGAAGTTTTCCTAGTTCCATAATTATTTTACTATGTAATTATATGTATAAAAAGCTATGTATACAAAATAGTTAGTGACTCCGCAGTTGTAGAATTTGTGTACAATTAGTCGTGTATTAACATAGACGATATAATTATGTGAGCCCATATTAAGATGTGATGTATTGTTAATTAGGGCCGAACTGTGGAATTTTGTAGAAGATAAATTTGAGCCGAGATGTAATAAAATCTTGAGGTTTATTTATTTAGTAATATGGGCTGAATACTTGAAATTTATATTGGAATAGTAAATTTTAGTGTTTCAGGCTTACTACGGGCCTCGGGGGCCTTAAGCTTACCTGGGCCCTAGTGCCGGTCCGGTCCATGGAAACGGGTCGTGACAAAGTTGGTATCAGAGCTTAGGTTAGGGTTCTAGGACACAACTGCGGAGTATAGGAAATTTCTTTATGTTGGGATCGGCCGTAACCAACATAAGGAAGGGAACTTTGTGATTCCCCTCTTTAGGGATGGTGGACGCACTAGACCCTATGAGGTGGGAAAACCCACACCTATTGTGTAAAAATCTATAAACTATAGAAGAACTAATTGAGGATTAGAGTGAAAGTAATGGATAGTAGGATGAACCCATCACAATACCTGTAGGGGCTAAAGCAATTATCAACCCTTAAGCTAGGGAATAGAGTAATACCTGATGGTAGTGGATTGGCCTGATCACCCAGTACACTACTTTTCATGTGAACTCTATCCCTGTCAGTGAGTAGGATAGTGTAGAGAATAAATAGGATCTTCATTGGTATGGTAGATTCATGAACATAAATAATAACTTTGAGGTAAGTAGAAATCTGTGTCTAGTTTTTAATACAGCTACTGAATCTCTTTAGTATAAACCTTTTTATTTTTGTCTTCATTTTATTTACCTGACATTTTAAATTTAAAACCCCATTTTTTTTATTTATTTTAAATTCTAATTGTGTTATGATAAATAATTTGAAATTGATTATTTATATAGAAAATTATTTTTGAAAGCTGTCCATTTATATCATGGGGCCAATTGGATTAGATCATAAAAATGAAATGATTGCGAGAATAATAAAATTTTAAGGAAGATTTGGAAAAGAAGAATAAGACAAGTGGTGATGATGATATTAACTAATAGACAGTTAGTAGTCAAGCTGAGAACATGAACGCTGGAAATGTCGGGTAGCCGATTTTGGTATAGAAGTTAAGTGGGGATTACATTTGGAGTATGTGATTGTTTAATGTATAAGCGAGAAAGAGAACAATAGAAATGAACTTGGACAGTTTAAGGGTAAGACATAATAGGTAATTGTAATATATATATTAGGAGTAAGTGGTAGATAAAATTTAAGGAACTTATAAATACCTTACTAGACTTGAATAAGGGAAAGATTGATTGACTAAAGATAGATAAAATAGGTAAGTTGAATATGAAATTGACGTAAGGTAGTGATAAGTAGATGCGAATCTTGAGTTAATAATTCCACGTAGAGAATTGAACTTTTGTTTAATTAAGGTTCTAATTAAAATGTTAGAACCGTGGGTTGTAAATTCTAATCTAGGCCATGAACAGGAAGTGAGAGGTTAATAGTAAATATAAACTGGACGATGAGGAGTTATTGAGATCAACTTAATGTAATATGTGGATGGTAAGGTATTATTAGGTTGGGAATTAATGAAATTTAATTGAAAAATCTGTGTTGATAGGTATTAGATAAAGGTGAATATTTAAGATAGGTAATAAATATTAAGTTGAATTATTGGTGATTAGATAGATCGCGATTAATGATGATTAGTAGACAAAATAATTAATAAGAATACTCTCTTATCCTTAACGAATTAATAGACAACATTAGTAGAATGGAAGGTTATCAAATGAGATGTAGGTTGTGAATGGAAGTGCGAATTACTAAGAGATATTATTATGAAAGTTAAATTTTCGTGATGAGTATTAAGGTGACATAAGGAATAAGCGTTGGAAAGAGAAATTGATGGTTAAGTGGAAGGAGTGAAAATTTTTATAGGATTGAGATAGCTAAGGGATGCAGTGATTTAGGAGCTGTATATCAGATGAACTAATCTATAGTAAAGATATTATAGGGACAATCGAATTTGCATAGATGAGAAACAAAAACAATTATTTCGAAGCGGCCTGTGATATAATAGATAGCGGAGATTGCAAACGATTTTGCCTAAAGTTTTGAAGGAAAGCAACCAGTTTTCAAAAAGTTTTGATTTATAAGGGTTTTATTAAATAACACATGTGAATTGAACGAGTTAATTCTTATTATTATAAATAAATTAAATTTCAATTGTTTTGTGTTTGAAAGCTATGTGTTAAGTTTTCCTGAAGAAATGCCTAGTGAAAGTTTAAATTTTCATATGAAATTATATATACATAAAAAAAAAAAAAAAAAAAACTATATATTTTCTTGTTAAATCCAGTTTTATTGTAAGATTTTATTTAAGAGCGATTTTCTAAAGAGATTTCAGTAGCTGTCTGAAGATAGTAATTGGAGAATTAGACAATAAGCTTAAGTTTCTCGTAAACTTCAGCCAAGTGGCACTAAATAGGATTGTTGGCAATAGAAATTCGAGGTTATAGTAATAGACTTAAGTTTCCTGTGAGTTTTAATCAAGTGAATAAATGTAATAGATGGTTGAATGAATACATTTTGAGTTATAATGAAACCTTTCATTCATTTATTCGTGGATGTCAATCAAATGATAATTTGTTTGTTAAATATCCTTACATGCTTTCTTTTCTAGTTGCATTCCTATTTCTTGCTCATCTCTAAAATTCGAGGACGAATTTTTATAAGGGGGGAGATTGAAACGACCCGAAAATTTAATTTCGTAGAATTTTCATTTAAAAACTAATTTTTTTATTTCAACCAATGAAATTATATCAGCTAGTATTTTATTATTGCTAAACTGGACCCGTAAACCAATTCGAAAACTCGAAAACCAAGCAAGTCGAGCCGAATCATTGAAATTAGACCAAACCGGTTCGAATCGAACCGGAATGGTCTAGAAGCCCTAAGATTTTTTTTCTTTCTTTTTCTTTTTTTCTTTTTTTTTCTTTTTTTCTTCTTCTTCCTTGCGCCAGCACCAGCGCGCGACCCCCCCTCCTCCTTCCCTCTCTCGTTTTTCCAATCACCTGAGACCAGCGCCTTCAACCACCACTCCTCCACCTTCGACCACCACTCCTCCACCTCCAGTTTCCTTTTCTCTCTGTTTCCGCTGGCGCAGCAAAGGAGAGCTGTGCTATTCCGATCGGCACAGTCTCCTGCAGCTCCTCTCTTCGATTCTCCGGCAAGATCAACCAAAGACCGGCCGATTAGACCTTCCTAATGACGCTAATAGCTTTGTCGGCCACAGTCCTCGTCAGTTCCATCCAGGTTCGCACCAACAGTATCGGTTTTGAGCATTCGAGCTATTTTCGGTCATTTTAACCGGAAATATTCAATTTTCCACACATTCTATAGCTAGGTAAATTGATTTTTGACCCTGTTTCAGTATATTTTCATGAATTCTTTGATTATAGTTTAAGAATGAGTGTAGCATGATTATGACTGCAATTATTATTGCTAATACTTAGGCTATTGCAGAAATTTATATATATCTAGCTACTGTTTAGCTGAATGTGATTAGGAATTTCGAATTTTTGCTTTTGAATTGGTATATAAAGTGATTCCTATATCGAAGGTTACATTATTACATTTATTATAAATCCTTGTGAAGAATTAAGCATTCTTTAGGTTGAAGATAGCTAGTTAGCTATATGTTCAAGCCCATGTTATCCTATGAAGGAATTATTAACTTGTTTCCATTTTGAATGAGTTATAAACTGAATTTTATTAAGAAATGTGCAAAACCAATGGATATATCATGGGTATTAAATAGAAAACTTTGAAGTCCTTGAGCGAGCAACAATTTATTGAGTTGATTTCTTGAATTGTAGTGTTTTGGCCGGATGAGTATGTGAAGTCGTAAACCAGGTTCTTGATGCGGTATAAGCTTAAGTTTAGGAAACTATATTATTTTTGGTGGGCAGCAGCTATTTCAAATACTTCGTACCATTTTATATAATCGGCATGGAAACAGATATATGTATGTATTGATATATTTAATACTCTTATGTCGGTTACCGCTTGATAACAATGTGCTTGCTAAATTAACAATTCAAATATAAAACGCTTAGCTATATCTAGAAGTTGTATTTTCATGTCAAAGACAGAAAAATTGATGGGCCTTAATTATATGTTTAAGTTGTGAGTTGGGTTACTTAAAGTATGCATCAGTTTAGTGACTAATATAGAGTTTTAATAACAATTAAATATGATGTTTATACCTTGAACAAGAATGATTGGTAATATGTTTGGAACAAGTGAAGGTTATTTTTAATTTGCGAGTTATGGTTGAATGGTGATATTGCTATTAATGGAGGATGGAAACTCGACTTGGTTGATTGCCCGACGGATGGGCTGTGTGCATTGATTGATAAATATATATAATATTGTGATATTTGAGCAGGTAGATAGTTCAATTTTTAGGGGAGGTGCTGCCGAAATTTTGATAGAACTTAGACTAGTTTTAAGTAATAACATAATTAATAAGTTTATTTAGATTAATTCTATAACTTAATAAATATTAAATAGAGTGCTCTAATTATTTTATTATCTTTATTATTCATTTAATTATTTACATATTTATTTATTTTCATTATTATTGTTATTATTGCTATTTATTTTATTATTGTTGTTTCTTGTTAATACTATTTATTTATTTGCATTGATTTTGGATGTTTAATTGAGCATTGCATTACGATGTCTAATTGATTAATATGTCTGCATTTGATTGCAATGTTTGATTAATTGTGTTGTGATATTGTTGTGCTTTGTTTGTGTGGAATTGGGATGAAGTGGGTCACCATGGGTTTGTGAGGACGGTCGATTAAGCATGGATCCTGATTATGATAAATTATGAAACTGGACCGTCGGCCGGGTAAATGGGAGATCGGCGCCCCCGTGTGCACCTACCGTTGTGATCTATATGATATGTAAAACCACAGGTTGGCTTCTTTATTGGGCGCACCTGATAATCTAGATTTGATCGCAGCCCGCAGGGTGGCCTCCTGTTGTGAGCGCCTGATGATCTAGATTTGATGGAGACGACCGGGTAGCCACCTGTTGGTATGGAAAAGAAAAGAGAGAATGGAAAAACAATGAGAGGGCTGGTCAAGTGAGGATTAGACCGGTCGGCCAGAATAGGGGATCGGCTCCCTTGTGCACACGTGAGAGGATGGGCCATGTGGGAGGACGGCTCATCGGGGGTTTCGGTGACGCCGCAGACCAATTTCCACGTGATGTGATTATATGAAGATGTTTATGATTGTGAGTGCTGGTGATATGCCATTTGAGTGACTGGCTGCGTGAGCATATAACTAGTCGGATGACTAGATTGATATGTTTACACATTTGTGTGACTGCGTGTGTTGTGCAATAATTATTACTCCTTAGAAAACTCACTTGTCTTGTTTGAATTTTTCAGGAAGTAAGTTTCTCTTTAATACGGTTTAAGCTATATTTCTTCGCCACAGGGCTATTAAGAAGTTTTCCTAGTTCCATAATTATTTTACTATGTAATTATATGTATAAAAAGCTATGTATACAAAATAGTTAGTGACTCCGCAGTTGTAGAATTTGTGTACAATTAGTCGTGTATTAACATAGACGATATAATTATGTGAGCCCATATTAAGATGTGATGTATTGTTAATTAGGGCCGAACTGTGGAATTTTGTAGAAGATAAATTTGAGCCGAGATGTAATAAAATCTTGAGGTTTATTTATTTAGTAATATGGGCTGAATACTTGAAATTTATATTGGAATAGTAAATTTTAGTGTTTCAGGCTTACTACGGGCCTCGGGGGCCTTAAGCTTACCTGGGCCCTAGTGCCGGTCCGGTCCATGGAAACGGGTCGTGACAATATATTGGTATATTAGGGAAAAAATAAGTAAAATTATGGTTTAACTATATTTACTAACTTTCTCAAAAAAAAAAAAAAAAAAAATAACAGTTTGAAAATATTCGGTTAATAGGGGGTAATAGATAAAAATATTATTTAATGGGAGTAAAAAGGTAAAAATTTAATGGAGAAAATTTAAATTATTATAACTATTTAAATATTAAACATAAAAAATTATATACTAAAATGTAAAAAAATTAATGAGCAATTGACCCAAATGAGTGTGAAATTCAAATTAGGTATATTATAAAGGAATGACGGGATTATTTATTATATTAATAAATTTCTCTCTATATAGTCGTGTTTAATAATAAATAATAATAATGCATAATGTAGGGGTAATATACATTAAAAAAAAAAAAAAATCTTGGGATTAAATTTCAAACTTTACAAGTTAAGTTTTATTGATCCATGTAAAAGCATAATAAATGAATTATATGCATAATAAATATGGATTCCAACTCAAAAAAAAAAAAAAAAAGAATTCCAAATAAATAAAATGTTAATTAATATTTTCATAATTTTTATGCATTAGGTTTTGTTAATTTAATTGATTCACAAAAATACAAAAGTTCGGTGTACCAGTTAGGGTATTTTCCATTCAACAAAACAAAAACTCATTATAACAAAACGACAACAGATCAACGACTCTCTCTCCTTCCACTCCATGAATTTCATTAATGCTTAACAAAAAAGAAAAGAAATAGAAAAAAGAAAAAAGAAAAGAAAAAACAAATTCAAGTAAAATAAAAAAATACTATACATCTACCTACCATTACCAAGAGGTCAAGCCTTTTCTCTCTCTTCTCTTCTCTTCTCTTCTCTACAAACAAATTTATATACCAGTAATAAATAAAAACAATATAATAATTACATTTCCATGATCTTATCTTCTTAAAGAGGAAGACGCAAGTCTCCGCAATTCATTTCTTTTTATTTTATTTTATTTATTTTTCCATTTCCAAATTCCAGAAATTCTTGATTCCTCCTCTTGTTTTCTCTTTTTTGTATCATTTCAATCCCTTCATATTCTCATTCTTAAAATTATACATGTGGTTGATTTTTTTTTTTTGGCTGGAACAGTGCAGAATTCCTTGTTTTGGTTAATATGTCGTTGATTGAGCTGTGATTTTTGGGTTTTGATTGGGTTTTTGTATGTTTTGGGGATTTGGGTTTTGTTCAGAAATAGCTTAAATTCATGTCTCCAGCTGCTATTGAGCCGGTAATGCCGGAATCGTTATCTACAAACTCTAGGGACGCAAATCGGCGTCGTCTTATAAACCTCAGAGGAGTTCAATGGCGGATAGATCTTGGAATTCTTCCTTCTGCATCTTCTTCTATGATTGATAATCTCCGCAAAGTCGCTGCTGATTCTCGTAGAAGGTAAAGTTCTTTTTTTTTTTTTAGTTTTTATTTTCAAAAATATTATTGTTACCATTGTTTTTCTTTTTCTTTTTGTCATTTCTGCTTGTTAGATTCTGGAACCATTTTGTTAATGATATCAGAATTTTATTTTTTCTCTTTTATTGCTGTTTTCACAGCTTTTTTTTTTTTTTTTTTACTTCATTTCAGTTCAAATTAAATTTTGCTGGTTCAGGTTCTTTTTTTCATTTTTCTTTTTTTTTAAAAATTATTTTTTATATAATTGTCTTACTTGTATTTTTTTATGATGATTTTAAAGGGTTTACTGGATTCAGATAGGAATTTTGGTTCTCTCTCTCTCTCTCTCTCTCTCTCTCTGTGGGGTGGGGGCTGTTTGAGCATTTTTTTTAGTCATTAGAGCAGTTTATGTAATCAAATATAGTATCAATTGTAATCTTATCGGGGGATCTTTAAGATGTTGCCTTTGAAACTCTATCAAGTAAGACTCTTTCATGGTGCCTCATCATCATGCTTACATAAAAATATCATCAACATTCAACTCATTAAGATTGGTTTGAGTCTGTTTTTCTGTTTTGAATTCCCAACTAACTTTGGTTTTGAAAATCAATTAGCAATTAAGTTCGAAAATTTTAATTGTGTGATTATTTTGAAGATTTAGCTTTAACTGTTGATGTGTGACATTTGATGGTTTGATAATGCTCTTTTTGATTGGAATTGGGTTATTATAGACTAATTACTTCCTATTAAAGGCAACTTTTTTGTATGGAATTAGACCAAATGTCTTGTTATTCAGTGTTGCTTATCTCCTGTTTTGTCAGATATGCTTGTTTGAGAAGGCGTCTCCTGGTTGATCCACATATGCCAAAAGATGGAAGTAATTCTCCCGATCTTGCTATAGACAATCCATTATCACAAAACCCAGGTAAATATCTTTTTATTTGTGCAAAATCATATGGTTTATATTTTTCCAGTACATCTGAGTGCGGAAACTGAACTATTCCTGCAATAAAGGCGTATGCTTCTCCTCTCAGTTTGGAGTGTACTAGATTTTTGCTGATCAAGTATGGTTTAGCATTTCCTTAATGTGTTCATTTGTGGAAGTTAACTGTTATTCATGTAAGAAATAATTATGCCGATTTTAATTGCAATTTTCATTTTGGGAAGTTCTAATCTGGTCCCTTATAATTCTCTCAGAAGTGAATGGTTCAGTTAATGCTTTGTGCTGACTGTGTTGCTAATCTCAAATGCAGATAGCACCTGGGGACGCTTCTTTCGGAATGCTGAACTGGAAAAAACAGTTGACCAGGATTTATCACGTTTATATCCCGAACATGGAAACTATTTCCAGACTCCTGGCTGTCAGGGAATGTTGAGACGAATTTTGTTAATGTGGTGTCTTAGACATCCAGAGTATGGTTATAGACAAGGTAAAATTGCATTATTGATTTGAAGGCCTTCCATACTTCTTTTCTGTTAATTTACCTTTAGGTTATCTAGAATGTATATAGATTTGCCTATGGGAATCCCATTTGGGGAAAATTTCATGCTAGGAAGATTGGCCCTGAACATTATGCATTTTTTACTTACCAACTCCTTTTTTTTTTTTTTTTTTTTTTTTTTCTGGTCCTTGGGTTTTGCTAAAGTTGCATTTTTTGTTTTCAGAATTGTTATTACATTTATTTACTTGCTTCATGGAATGATCGAATTGTTGATGACTGTGGATCCATCAACTTCAGTTTTTACATTTTCCTATAACCCCCTGCTGGCTATAGCAAGATTTCTAATTGCAGAAAAGAAAAAACAAGAAAATCATGTATCGTTGTTTGAGGGAAAATTTAATATCATTCTCTTTCTGGTTTTCTTGTTAGGAATGCATGAACTTTTGGCTCCTTTATTGTATGTTCTTCATGTTGATGTGGAGCGTCTCTCTGAAGTGCGAAAACAATATGAAGACCATTTTATTGACAAATTTGATGATGTATCATTTCATGAGAATGATCTCATGTACAATTTTGATTTCAAAAAGTATTTAGATGCTATGGATGATGATATGGGTTCTCATGGTAATGCCTCCAAAATTAGGAGTCTTGATGAGCTTGATCCTGATATACAAACCATTGTGTTGCTAAGTGATGCATATGGCGCTGAAGGTGAACTGGGAATTCTCTTGTCCGAGAAATTTATGGAACATGATGCTTACTGTATGTTTGAGGCTTTGATGAATGGGTCTCATGGTGCAGTTTCCATGGCAGACTTCTTCTCTCCATCCCCTGCAGGTGGTTCTCATTCTGGGTTACCTCCTGTTATTGAAGCTTCTGCTGCATTATACCATTTGTTGTCTGTTGTTGATTCATCTTTGCACAGCCATCTTGTTGAACTTGGTGTTGAACCACAATATTTTGCACTTCGTTGGTTGCGGGTTTTATTTGGACGAGAGTTTTCGCTTGAAAACCTCTTATTAATATGGGATGAAATATTTGCAGCAGATAACAGTAAAATAGACAAAGGTGCTGACGATGATACAGGTTCTAGCTTTGGTATTTTCAGTTCACCTAGGGGCGGATTGATATCAGCTATTGCAGTTTCTATGATACTTCATTTGAGGTCTTCGCTGCTCGCCACTGAGAATGCTACTACCTGTCTCCAGAGACTCTTGAATTTTCCAGAGAATATGGATCTGAGGAAACTTCTAGACAAGGCAAAGTCTTTACAGGCTCTTGCATTAGGTGATAGTATCTCATCCATTTCTCCTATTTGTGGGATTTATAACTATAGTAAATCAATGGCAAAGGGAGGTCATACTATTTCATCTGGTTCTACTTCTCCAAAAACCCCTCTAAGCATGGTGCCTGACAGCTATTGGGAAGAGAAGTGGAGAGTTTTGCACAAAGCGGAAGAACTCAGGCATTCTAGTTCAGTAAAACAAAACCCAACCCCGAGAAAAGGGTGGTCTGAAAAAGTAAGATCAACTCTATCTAGAGTAGAATCTGATCCATCTCCGGTGAAACTTTGGTGTGGACAGGACCATAAGCCATCTGTTAGGCGCCGTTTGCTTGAAGATTTATCGCGTGAACTTGGCTGTGATGAAGATACTGAGAAAGTAGGCTGCAATGACGTTTTAGACCAGAAGGACATCATCCGTGCAGATGCTGAGGATCAAAATGGTGTTTCTAAGGACTTTAGTTGCGCAGCTGAGGAGAGATGTCCGAGTGGAAATGCTGGCAGTGATGAAAATTCCTCTGTATTTTCAGACCCATCTAGTCCTCTTAGTGGTGCTAACAATCATGAAAACGACTCAGAGAAAAGTAGTGTTGCCTCTAATTTGTCTGTTGATGAAACTGATGAACATCCTGAGGAAGGTGCAATTGTTCCTCCTGTTTCCCATCTCCCAAATGATGCTCCTTTAAATTCTGGGGGCAACAATGATGTGACTGGAAAACCAGTGACAGCTCCAAAGGAGCGGAAGCTTCTTTCAGGTAAATTCCAATGGTTTTGGAAGTTTGGACGGAGTAATGTTGGTGAGGAGACATCTGAAAAGGGAAGTGGGGCACTTGAGGCTGCATCTGCCAATGATACTGGCAGTCAGTGCTGTACTGTAAGCTCTTCTTTTGATGAATCATGCAATTCTTATACAAGTGGAAAAGGAGATGCTGTGGATCAGAATGTAATGGGTACTTTGCGGAATCTTGGCCACTCTATGCTAGAACATATTCAGGTAACTTTTGTTGCTTTGTAATTGTCTTCCTTGATGTTTCAAGTATAAGTGCCTCTCAAGGGCATACTTACTGGTGAAATTCATTAGTATATGAAAATCAAGGGAGATATAATTCTTGGTCGAGAAAATATTGCATGAGACTTTAAATATTTAAAACCCTTACTATAATTGAACTGTTTGATTTCTGGCTGGTAACCTTCATTTATGATAACCCAATGAAAGTTGTTGGGCAGCTAATAGGAGTTACTATGCTGGTCTACATATTGTTTATTTTCATTGACCATGCTCAACTTATATCAATAGAATTCTTGGAGTTCTCGATGTTTCTCCAGCATTTTAACATCTAATGATGGGCGCTTCGGATTTTTCATTGTGCATATTTTTTTTTCCTATGGTATTAGCCATGCTGACTCTTTAATAACCATTTGGCTTACAGGCAGTAGAATCTGTTTTCCAGCAAGATAGAGGTCAGGTGGGATCACTGGAAAATTTCTCCAAAAATGTTCTAGTTGGCAAAGGGCAAGTTACAGCTATGACCGCTCTTAAAGAGCTTCGTAAAATCAGCAATCTTCTATCTGAGATGTGAGTTGCACTTTAATTATATATACCTGTATATAGTTTTGTAATTACTATTCTTTTAGTGAAAAATAAAGTGAGTCTGCGTTCTTTATTACATTCTTATTGAAATATCCATATTTTTGCGGGAGATACTTAAAATGTAAATACGATTTTTTATCATGATGTTATCATTGAATCCCTTGCAATGCTTTAGTTTTCGCTGTTCGCACTGTCTTTTCATTATTGCTTTTCAGAAATTTAAGTTGCAGAGTGCAAACTTGTAGAACGCGAGATTTATTTGTAATCACAAGTTTCTGTTATGACCTTAATACCGAACAGCCCTCCATGCTAGATTTGGAAGAATTCTATGTTGACGTGTGATGTAAGAATAATTCATGTTATAGAGTGAAAAAAATATGTTCTGAAGCCTTTATTTCTGTAGCTAAAGAAGCTACATACAAGTTTACTTCAGCCGAGGGCTGAGTAAACTTTGTAGCTAAAGCTCACAGAAGCCTTTCATGAGCTGCTAATGATAAATGCATGGAACTTTGTTATTGCTATAAATGGAAGGAAAAGTCAAATGATTTGCTGACAATTCATTCTCGTTCTCTTGGGAAAAAGTATAAATGAGTTAATTTAAGACTCCGTTTGTTCCATAATATATTTTGCAGAAAAATATTTTTTTACAATTCTCTATTTTTTCGGTTCGTTTTGGAAAATAAGTTAACAGAAAATATTTGTCTGGTAAAAAAAATGACTTAATGCCATCAACGGAGGAAAAACATTTTTCAAAATTTAACAAATTTATTGTAAAAAATTTATTGTAATTTTCTAAATGCATATTATTAATTTATTAGTTATCGTATTAATACTATCAATTACTATTCATCAATCACTATTCACCATTAGCTATCACGGGTTACTGGCGATTTTCATAATTTACCAATTTTTTATATTTTTTCATATTTAACAATAAATTTTTTAAAATATGAAATTATTATTATTATAAGTTAAGGCATGAATTCTTCTATCTTTAAAAAATAATTTGAACATCTTTTAATTTTAAATTTCATGAATTACAAGATCTTTTTGTTCAAAAATTTCACAAAAAGTGAAATTTTAGTACACTTCTAGATACAACTAACAGTGGTAATGATAATCAAAGTTATTAAGTTTAATTGAAAATCTTTTACTCTTATTAACTTTAATTAGGAAGATAAAACCAATAATAAATAAGAAAAATAGGTTGACCATATCTTATTATAATAATAATAATAATAAATGGTTTAAATAATAAATAAAGAAGAGGATGAATTAATCATATAATGTTTTTTCATTATTATAAATGGACATATCTTATCTCTTCAATTTCATCATTACATGGATAGTGATTTGATTCATATTCTGATAGACAGTGATTTAAAATGACTTAGTATTTAGAAATATATATAAAAAAAATCATTTAACTTGGTCAAAAAAGTTCAAAATGCCAATTTTTTCTTTTTTGCAAAAATCCCCAAATTTATAAAAAGAGAGTCCAAATAGCCCATTTAATAGCTTGAAAATGGCGCGTGGAGCACACGCTGCTAACAAAAGATAAAAGAAATAAATTATTTTTAAAAAATTAATGTTAACACTAAGTCAACATCCGAACACCTCCACTTCCCTCACTAAATCCATCTCCCAATCAAATCTGCACAACTATGTCAAACCCAACTAGAGAAAAAAAAAAAATGCTAAATAATAATAAAAAAAAAGAGTAAAAATTCCCCATTAGCAAAAAATTAAGACCTTTTCCATTGGTAATTACATAAAACCCAGAATCTATTGGTAATTACATAAAACCCAAAATCTATTAGGAATTACATAAAACTTAGGTGGTAAGGGTGATGTCCTAGGATCAAACAGGTTCCCAGTTTGATTGTTGATAGTGTAACATTTAATTCATTCCTTTTGTAGTGAGTTGTCATGTCCCCGATGAGCTTTATAATGGATTGTATTGCACTTCATGAACTTTTAAATTGTCGTAATTGCTGCCCATAGTGTAAAGTGTAAAAATTCATCGTATATAATATTGAATAAAAAAAAAATACACATAACCTAAAATTGAGAGAAAAGAAAAAAGGGTTTGATTATATTTGTTCAACTAATTTAAAATAAAATATAAATACTAATTAAAAAAGAAATCAAAAAATTCAGCAAAATCAACTGCATATCATATAGATGATAAATTTAATAAATAAAAATAAGAAAATTAAAAAAAAAAAATCGAAAACCTCTGGTTGCAAATTAGGACACCAGAATGCAGGAAAATCTTGGATTTGGACAGATTCCATATGACTTCAATTGGCATTAGATACCTAACTGAAGATGCCAAAGTTGACTCTCTTGTAATATAGATTTTCAAGGTAATGGATGGATTTTGTTAGAGTCGAAGGAGACGACATTCTAGACAGTGACCATAGAGTTCAAACCGGTAAGTTAGAGGCGGAGCAATTTCTGGAAAAAAGGTATAAATTCAGAAAAGGAAAGAGGGATCATAAAAAGTAAAGAGAAATCTGGATTTTTAAGGTGTGTTAGGCATAAATCAAGAAAAGCAAAGAAAGACAAAGATAAATGAATACCAAGTTAAGGGGTTCTTTTGGCTAAAAAGTTCAATAATGAACATTTTAAACTTCTTATCTAAGTTGAGGGATAAAATAAACCTTTTTCCTTTAAATATCGATACCGAGTTATTTTTTCTGGTTTTTGCTTTAAACACGAATTTAAATTTTTAGTTATTTAAATGACTATCTATCCGAGTAGATATTAAATTTTTTTTTTTTTTTTGAAAAGAAGTAAATATTAGTTATTCAATAAAAATACTCACCTACTTTTGATGAATAAGTTTATTGATACACTAAATCAATGTAATATCTATCTGGTATAAATGAAAGTATCAATGTTCTTTTATTAAGAAAAAGTAGACAAAATAACAATAAAAAGCTATATATTTTTTTAAGTGACTTATTGGTTTGTTTATGAATGAGTTTGTACACCAAGCAAAAATTTTCTAATGATTAATCATTAATGGGTGGAAGAATTCATTTTTATCTATTGCGTAAATGAGCTTAAGTTGGGATTTAACCACCAATTTAAATTTATACTATAAACTAGGCATAACCAGTTCCCTGAACCCCCAATCCCAATCTGGTTTCTATTCCAGCCGGTCTTAGTGTGGTTCCGATAAACTGATAGTTCTGTTCATGATTTCCGGCAATATGTATATTATTTTTTTTCAAAAAAATAAAAATTTAGTTCAAAGGCGTCTTTCTTTGAAAAATTAATGTGAATTTATAAAAATATTGATGAATTTTATTTTAATTTTAGAATGCTCATACTCATATAAGAAATAAAATTCATTAATTTTATAAAATAATCAAATAAATTATTATTTTATTTTGTCTAAATATTATTAAATAAATAAATTATTAGAAAAATTTGAAAAATGCTTCAAACAATGTAATTTTGAACTAAGTAAAAAATTTGAAAGGAAAAAACGTTAAAATCTCATTTTTATCAAACAATATAATTTTATATTAAATATTTCATCTTTTTTACCATTTTACTTTTTTATATTTCAACTTTTTAAGTAAAGCATACATATAAAAGATTATTTAGACTTTTTGATGTATGTAGAAAATTTTCGATTCGAACTGAACCGGAACTGTCATATTCAGGCCGGTTCAAGTTCATAATTTAATATTTACATGAACTTTAATCAGCCTTGAACTGCTGGCTTAGGTTCAAAACTTTGAACTAACGGTTTCAGTTTATTTACAGTACGATTTAGTTTTGGTTCGAACTGAACCGTTGGCCATGCCTACCATAAACATCAAGCAAGTAACAAAACATCCCTTAAAGGGGACAAAATGTCTATTTAGTAGCACAACATCCTAAAGACTCTTTATTTTCATTTTTTCCTTCCTTGTTTTTATGACTAATCATCCTTACATTATGCAACATATGCAATACATAAATAAGTAATAGTATGAATTTATTGATGCTTGGTTATCTTTGATCTAACTTAAGTAAATATCATGAATTAATTCATGCTTGGTTATTGATTGACGCTATTAACACTATCAACTTATATTTCTGGGATGACGCTCGTAAGTATATGAGGCTATTGCAATTTGAGAGAGTTAATTAAGGTTGTTTTTTAAGAAAGTAACTGTGCATTCTTAAAGATCAAAGAATGATTGTAAATTGAAAATAAAAACAATTCTAAACACTATATTCCAATATATTATTAACTCAATTATAAAATATTCTCACATTAATTAGCTTATATCTTGAATTCACTAACTAAGCTACTAACTTTAGAATCAAATTAATGGTTTTATTATTAGATTGTCTAGATGGTTAAATTCACAATCTAATTTCTATTAATTAAACCACTTATTAATCTTTTCTGGTTGGTACCTCAATAAATATTTAACTCAAAGATGAAATTGACTAATCTTAATTAAATGAATTAAAGTATTCAATTAAAAAAGAGAAAGTAACATATATGTGAAAATAATCAATTAACTAAGTAAAATTCATGTACCCCTAGAATAAACTAATTAGTTCATGACAAACGATTTAACCAAAGTAAGTTGCAAATATTGTTGTCTCAATTGTTGAAACAATGTAAATCAAGCAATAAATCAATTAAAAACCCTAACCAATACCTTTTACTCTTGTCTTCAGAGGCCAAATCATACTAATTGTTATTTACATCAAATAACTCAAAATAAACAAAGATAAAAGGAAGGTGTCCTTGCAAATCAGCTCTTGATTGTTATTTTGATGATCTCCCTCTTGATTTTCTCTCCTTTTTGATGAGAAATGTGATATATGGTGTCTCCCTTAGATGTCTCTTGCCCCATCTCTCTTATAATTCTCCAGTTAAGAATAAATTTCAAAATTGAAAATAAAACCACTTGTCCACAATCTTTTCCAACATAAAATATCTTGAGAATTTTGATAAACATGGGCGTGTCGAATAGGATGTGGTCATGCATGTTGATCTAGTAATAAGTGAATCACAAGTCATGTTGAGACATATGACATGAGTGTATCACAGGTCATGTTGCTCTTTCGAAGTCTTACTATTTAATCAACATGGTCGTATTCTTTAGAACACGCCCATGTTGAATATCAATATGGGTGTGTTGAGGCATTTTCTCCTCAAATGACTTCTTCTTTTACAAACCTTATCTTAAAAACACAACACTTAACAAATTTTTAGCTCAAAATTAATCAAATTCTTTTTTCTAAGGTACACAAACATAAAACTCAAATAAATGAATAAAATTAACTAAAATGCTAAAAATCTACCTAAAAAACAATACTATAACAAATTTAGTCACAACAATTCTCCTACACTTAAACACTTGGTTGTCCTCAAGCAAAACAAAAATAAGAAGTAAAAATAGAACTTAAAAGCAAAATTTATTTGGCTTCACAATAGGATGATATTTATGCTATCTTGATTTACTACTCATAACCAAGATGTTAGTCATCATATTTATACATTCTCAATAAAATAGTTTCAAAGTTCACAACTTCACAAAGATATTCACATCATTAAAACATTGCTAATCTATGTAGTATAGTCTCACCAATCTTACAATGATACTTGAGTATTTACAAGATTGGTAAAATAATGCACACACATCGTTCAATACACTAGAATATAATAACTATAAGCTTGCTTACTATCTAACCTCCACCACTTGTTAATTAACTACACATATAAGTTCAAAGATCTTTAATTTGGTTGTAATCGGGCCAAAGTTAAGGTTTTTTAAATGGGAGTTTTAGGCTAATTCTAAAGAGCTAATAGAATAAGAAAGTGATGAGTTTTTAGAGAAAATTTCTAACTTCAAGATTATTCACTAAATCTCCCCCACATTATTCATTCTTTTTCATTTCTCTTGGTTTTTTACTTTTTTTTTTAACTTTCTTTTCTATTCTTTTTGTTTCTACTTTTGAACTTTACAAAGCATCTATTGCAAGTATTTATAAACTCCCATACTTATTTTCAAAAATCTTCCTAGAAAAGAAATTCCATTGACTTCTTTATTGTTCTTAGTCCAAAGGAGGGTAGAAGATAAGGATTAATATAAAAAATAAAGTCATTAAAAGGGTGATCAAAAGGGTTCACTAAGGATTAACTTAAAAAAGATAGGCTATTTAAAGTAAGTGGTTAATACTATTTGCCTTCTTCATCCTTGAAATGCAACTAAGATAATATAGTCTTAGGCACACCAAGGCATAGCCCAGTAGTGAGTGCATATACGATCTATTAATAGATCCAAGTTCGAATCTCCTTCCTCAATACTAAAAAAAAAAAGAAAAAAAGAAAATATAGTCTTAGCAAGCGTGTAAAAGCAAGTTTTTCATTATGAAAAAGTGTTTATGCTTTAAAATTTCAACAAAGTAATCGTGACTTTTCATTTTAAACATTAGAGTAAAGAAAGAATATGAACTTATAATATGGAGAATATCATACGCATATATGTGAGATCCCAACCTGAGTGCTTTGTCCAATCTACTAAAAATGGAATTGAAACGCTCATTTTGAGTTAAATTTATGATGTAAAAACCTATTTAATCTGATTGCTTTCTTTGAAAGGTGTTACCATTTACATTTTTTAGTTTAAGAAAAGAAATCTAAGGAAAACCTTAATTTTGACTCTGCCCATTGGTCCAAAATGGATAAAAAACACATTAATCGTCGAAACCAAAGAGCATTCGGGGACTAAGTTTTTAGTTTTAAAACAATCTCTTAATCGGTCTAAAGTTTAATGCTTTGTCGAGCAAAAACAATTTTAAGATCAACACATGCATGACAATTGTAGGAAAGTAGTTAATAAGGTGCTAAAAAAAATAAAAGGAAGTATCATTTCTAGCCTTGTTTCGAGGATTCTAGAATGACCACATATCCCAATTAAGGCAATTAGAATATCAAAGAAAGCATGGAAATGAATGAAGTTAATAAAGAAGGATGCCATCTCTAGCCCCGCATGGAGATTTTAGGATGACCATACATTTCCCTAATCCAAAGCAAAGAAAAAAAATTATAGTAAGCAATAAAAGTATAAGTACAGCACGAGGGAAAAGCACAATAAAATTACAAAAATGAGTATTACCTCTAGCCCTTTATGGGGATTCAAGGACAATCACATGTCTCCCATATGATACGATGCAAAAACATATATTTTTACACCAAAATCCTCCTAAATTAACTAATAAAATGGACATATTTGTGCACTTACCTTAGGAAATTTGTAGAATTATAGTTTTGTGCAGGGAGGAACCTCGGAAATTGAAAAAAGATGTATTCTTTACAAAATCTGCAGAAATATTAGCAAATGAACTCGAAAAAGCCCAATTTGAGAGCTAATATTATAAGCCCATTTCACAAGCCCATATTGAGGTTAATCTATGGAGAAAAGGAGGCCATAAAAATTGAGCCCCATAAGGAGAAAAGCCCAACTCCAACAAGATGTAAACTTAAGCTATTGCCTAAGACATGGAAAAGAGACAAAAAAGGAACTTAGGCTATCGCTTAAGCTAAGGACGAGAGGCTATGAGACCACCTAAGTGCCCTATGCGATCTCCTAAGGCCAAATCTACCATCCAAGCGATCTCCTATGGCCAAAACACCATCCATGCAATCTCCTAAGGCTAGAATACCATCCATGCGATCTCCTACAGGCACCAGGCGACCTCTTACGGATGAAACACTACTCTAAGCAGTCTCATATAGGTGTTAGGCAATCTCATATGTACCAAAGACAAATTAAGCGAGCGCCTACACCAGTTTCAAGGCTAAAAGTCCCCATTCATTAAACGACAGCTCATGCTCAACTGCAATCTGTTGGATGCAGCCCATTTGCTCCACTTGCCAAATTGCGCAGAGAAGAGTAGCCTCTAAGCATCCGAGTTCTATAAATAATAGTGTACGTCAACAGAGAAAAGGGTTGGTTAGCTAGGTTGGAAAATTAGAATATAATATATCACTCTGAAAATATTTAGTGTAGTTTCGTGTTCGTAATCTCAGAGGTTAGGAGAGGAAGGTTGTGTGATAGAGTCTCGGACTCAACAGAAGCCATACCTGATCCATCATTCTCCTTTGTTATTATCTATTATCTTTATGTTCTTTGTTTTATTTTTATAAAAGACAACCTTCCTGTGACTCCGTTCTTTTTCTCTCAATAAAAGATATGGATTACTACTTGGTTGTTTACATTGTTTTATCTAAAATGAGTGAGTAAATCAGCCATTCTAGGGATGGATTAATATCTATTATCTTCAGAATGTTGGGCTGCTTTATTAAAAATTGAATTATATATAATGTGATATAGATTTCTGGTTTAATTTATGCAAGATAAACGCTTGTAAAATAAAGTCGAATCCCTTTATTTACTTGACATTAGGTAGGCAAGCAAATGATCAAAAGATGAAGTTCAGCACCTGAACCACATAAATTGAGCGGTTTTATACGTAGAAATAGGATAAAGCTAGTGTTAAAAGGGGGAAGCTTAGTACGCATGCAACATACAAAAGGCGTCATACGATTGTTATAGTTGACTACCTCAAAAGAGGAGATAACTAACTAGTACACTCTGCCCTTCAGAAAATATATCACATGTACTTACTTCGCTATTGCCCACTTCTGGATGGTAATGGATCACTCCATCACCAGAATACTTTCTATTTATAAATTCTAAAAGAAAAAAAAAATATTTGTAACTTTTAACTTCTAACTGTTAACCTCTAATCACTAATCGCTAACTTTTATTTTATGTAATTTAATTTCTTTTAATTTCTGCACTTTACTTTACTGCACTTTAATTTCCTACAATTTACTTTATTGTACTTTTATTTTATCGCATTACTTTTACGCACCTTTATTTTATTTAAATTTCAGTCATTTATTTTTCTGCTATTTAAATTTCTGTTATTTTATTTTACGCATAACGCACCCCTTTTATTGATTCCACCTAATAATTAAGTATTCAAAAGATTCTAATACTCAATCCTTCCAATCGCTGTGGATATGATATTTTATATATTACTTGTGCGACCCATAAATACTTGCGGTAAAATCTCACCGCCTCTTATTAGCCTAGCACAGATCACCATCCAAGCACATAAAACACGTAAAACAAGTTAAAAAGAAAAGGAAAAAGAGGAAAGAGGGGTGGATTTGGTTTGCAATGCGAGTTTAGTAATCGAGCCGGCTTGCTTATCTCATTGAATAGAAAACAGAACCAAACAATTCTTCCTGTTGTGAAATTGAGATTTTTAGATTTAGAAAAGTGTGATTTTTTGAAATTTGGCTTTAATCACTATTTTAAAAGGAATAGTGTCATTTGATTGAAAATATGACTTTGACACCAATTTGATTGAAAAAGTGGTTTCAATTGCCATGTTTGAGAAAATGTAAATTGTTTTGGTTTTAGTCATCAAGTTTAAGCCAAAAATTATTTAAATTTAGTCATCAAAATTTTAAGAAAATCACGTGGCTTTAGACACAAAAAACGTATCAAAATAATTTGGCTTTAGTCATAAAAAACGTAAGAAAATAATTTGGCTTTAGTCACTAGAATTTTGAGAAGAAAGAGGTATAAGCATATCAACATGAAGGGAATAAATAGTTTCTTAACATCATGCATTTTAATCATACAAGTCATATTCATGAAAGTCTAGGGACCTACTTTGAAGGTGTAAATGTCAAAGAGGTTAAAGTACTAATATGGAATTGTAGAGCATGTTTAAAATGCTAAGGCATAAACCTAAGTCTTATGCCTAAAGCATGTATCTAGTTTTGGTCATTAGAATGTGAATTTATTAAAGCATAAAGGTGGATGTCCGTAGAGGCATCTAAGTGTGTAATTTGAAGATTAAACATGGAGTTATAAACATTAAGCATTTACTTCAAGACTAGTATAAACATGCATATAAACTAAGACTAACCTAGTTAATTTAATCATGCATTAATTTAAAAATCTAGCTGACTAAAAGGCAATGGCAAACGAAGTTTAATTATTCATTATATAAAGTCTAAATTAATTAGGCATTTAGTCTAAGTTAATTAAATCCTAAGTTTGCGCTAATTTAGCCTAAGCATGTAATTAAAATACGATAATTAATTAATTGATTAAATCTAAGTGATTTACGTAATTAATTAAAAGATAAGCATGCAATCAATTAGATTCTAAATTAATTAGGCACTTAATTAATCCTAAGTTAATTATGCTTGAATTAAATCCTAGTCATGCATTTAATTAAACCTCAGCTAATTACGCAATGAATTAAACCTAGTTAACCATACATTTAATTAATTAATTCTAATCTAACTTAATTAATTCTAACCTAATTAAACATGAAGGAAAGTGGGGCCTACCTCTTGAAGTGTGTCTCGCCGGATAGGAGCGCAAGTTGGGTCCAAATCTTTAACTCGGAGAGTTCTCAAAAGAACTCAAAATGAGGGTTGCTACCCTCAACTATAGAGACTAAAATCTCTTATTTGCTCACTTTCTAAGTGCTAAAGCTCCTTAAAATAGGTTACTTATATTACTCAAAGCTAATGATAAAAAGTTATGGGTTTAGAGACTAAAATCTCCTTAATTCTATTTAAATTGGTCCTTTGCTTGATTCAATTCTTTTCTTTGCATTTCTAAATTCTTTAGATCGTTCGGGTTCGTCTAGTGCTCGTCCAAGTGAAAATTCGAGTTAGAGCTTCTCCTATTCTTTATCACTGTGAGTAATAATAAATAGTGCATATCACTATTGCATACACATATTATTTATTTTATAAAGAAATATATATATAAAAGAGATAACTTAGTATTTATTTTTGTATGTATATTATTATTTTATTTTATTATTAATATATAATTATACTTTTATGTTTGTGCATTAAGGATTGCTTTGGTGCATTATGTTGAATGATTTGTTTGATTACTTGTGCTGTGAACTTGCTGTGCCTTGTTTGTATGGAATTGGGATGAAGTGGGTCACCACAGGTTTTTGAGGGCGGTCTAGGATACCTTCAACCATGTATAAGGAGATCGGCACACCCTGCACATATGTATGATTGATATAGAAAAACCATAGGGTGGACTTCTTTTGGTAATGGAAAAAAAAGAGAGGATGGAAAAAAAATGAGAGGGCTGGTCAAGTGAGGATTAGATTGGTCGGCCATATATGGGGGATCGGCTCCTTGGTGCACACATTTGAGAGGGCAGACCATGTGTGAGGACGGCTCGTCGGGGGTTTCGGTGATGCCATTGACCAATTTCCACTTGATTGATTATTTGAAGGTGAAATTACTTATGAGTGCTGATGTTGTGCCATATGCTTGACTGGTTGTGTGTTTATTTTAGTATTTCAGGGTGCATTTCGTGCGAATGCCCTTGTTATGCATTGTTTATTATTATTCACTGAGTTGCAAAACTCACTCTTCTTGTATTTAATATTTCAAGAAGTAGAATCCCTGTCGATTCGACTAAAGCTCTACATCCTTCTCCGCAGGGCTATAGAAGTAAATCTCTAATTTCAGTAGTTAGCTTAAGATATGTAACCTTTTATATAAAGACTTTATTAATTCTAATTATTATTGAACTCTGCAGTTGTAGGATTTATATACCTTTAATCATGTATTAATATGGTACACTATCCTGCTAACTTATGAATGTTCTAATTATTTATCTAAATGCTTGCATGGACTAGTTAGCCCATATTATAGATGTTATGTATTGTAAATAGGCCCGAGTCATGAATTAATTTGAGATGTTAAAATTGGGCTAGGATATGTGATTACCAGCCATATGTATAAAATAATATGGGCTTACTGCTCTTAGGAATTCGCGTGGAGTGAATGATCTATGTGGTTTAGTCTTATTATGGGCCTCAGGGGCCTTAAGCTTATCTCGGCTCTAGCGTCGGTCAGGCCCATGGTTTTGGATCTTGAAATTAATTTATTTAACAAATAATTTCATTTACATGAAACAAGTTTATAAAAAAATAAAAAAATTTCACTCTATCATTTATATTGTGTAGTATTATTTCATTTTCTTTTTTATATTCTTTTGTAAAAAGGCTTTTATTTTTGTGATATTTGTAATTTTTAATGTCATATTATTGTTTTGATTACCAGATTCTAATGAGTGACCTCCCGTTGAAACAAAAATTAAATTTGAATAACTAAAAAAATGACAAATTGAAACTATATGACCTAAATGAAACTACGTGTAAAATTAGGTGACCATTGGTGTAATTTATCCCATTTCAAACAAGGCATAAGTTGCTTAAGCTGTTGTCTCTCCTACCGTACCACTTATTGCATTGCCAGAGAATGTTAGGTTAGTCCATCATAAAAGAATTGATGAAGCAATTCTAATGGATAGAGGTCATTTGGGCATTGAATGAACAATGAATTAAATCTATCCCATGCTTTATGGACATGATCTCCTTCTACTTGTGATAATGTAGCAATTTTGGTACGCAACTCAAAGGTTTTTTGATGGAATAGAATTTTTCCATAAACTTTTTATATACATCTATCCAACTGTTTAATGAATTTGCTAGCAAACTCTTTAACTATGCCTCGTCTTATCTTTAAATGTGTAAGGAAAACATCTTATCCGTAACTGATCCTCTGTTAGATTCTATAAAGGAAAAGTTTGTATAGTAGCATAAAATTCATGGATGAAATTCAAAGAATCCTCACTAGTTATACCATAAAAAGATGATAGAATATTAAAATGAATGTTTTTTATCTTAAAATTTCAGGTTGCTTTACCCAAACGAATGCATGAAGTTGACATTGCCAATAATTGGTCTCGCGTGCTCCTTTATAGTCTGTTGATTAGTTATATTCTTTTCTCTTTCAACTTATGCTTGTTCTTCAACTTCTTTCTCATGTCCTAACTCCTCTTTGGGGGTGTCAAAATGAGTTGGTGTGTTGAGTTTGACATGAAATCACCTAACACACAACACGATTGGAGTCAACATGAACATGACCCGTTTAATAATCTTATCAAATATTTAAATATAAACACAACACGAAAATAACACAAATACAACACGTGTAACTTTTTTGATTAAATAGGTTATATATAAGTAAAAAATTCAACGAAATTTAATTGAATGGGTTATGTAAGGGTGAGAGACAACTCGTATAACATGCATAACCCTCTTAATAAATAAATAAATATATATATATATATATATATATATATATATATATATAAATGGGTTAGACGAGTCAATCCGTGACACGACCGTTTAAACTCGTGTCATATATGGATAACCCGTTTATGACCAGACCTATTTAGGCTCAACCATAACCGGTTTAATTTCTATATTAGGTGAATTGTGTTCCCATGTCATGACCCATTTTGACACCCCTATTCCTTTTGGTTTTGAATTTCCTATTCAAAAAATAATTGTGGTTACTCTTCTTCAATTAAGGGCTAATTTAGCTCAAGACTAATGGTTTCATGAGATTTTGTGGCTTGATAGATGTTATTTTTATAGTATTTCTAATATAGTTTTTATTAGGATTTTTAGATTTTTAATTATTTTTATTTAGTTTTATTTATGTTTTTATTTAAAGCTTCCTTGAATTATATTTCACTTGATCTTAAGGAATTTTGTAGGACTTCAGTAGAAAAATACCCAAAAGTGACTAAAAGTTAATTAGGTTGCCAGCATTCAGCAAGAAGCACACCCAGGCCGTGCTACCTAGCTCTCTCGTGCTATTTTGCAGAGTTCAACTTAGACCTAGATTTCACATTAAGTTCGTGTTGCCTATATAAATCTGCATGAAGATATTGTGGGACGTATCTTACTGAAGATGGAGTCCTATTCAGATGTTGAGAGAATTCTAATTGGGAAGAAACACAAAACCTAAATAGTTTCCTATCTCTAAAAGATTTCTTCCTCAATAGAGATTCACTTTCCTAAACGGATACGAAGATATTCCAGATAGTCTAAATAAAGAGAGAGACTAACCATAACTATAATCCATTGTATATTCGATCTTTTGTTCTATTGTTCTCCACTCTACATAGTTTTTCTCTCTTTAAGACTTCAAGTATTCAAGTTGGCGTTAAGATTCAGGGAAGCTGCTAAAGCCAATCATCGACTAGTTTTTATTTCTAAACTCTCTTCTTGTTTATTATTCATTCTGGGATTATTTACAAGTTTAATTGAATTTAATTTATTTACTACGTCGAACTAAATCTTTATATTAGGGATATAATGTAGCTTAAATTCAACTCCAGTTTATAATATTAGATTTAATTTTCTTTATTCAAGTAAAATTTATTATTGATCTTAATGCTTCCAGGCAGAGTTTTTCCTTTGGAATGATTGATTTCACTAATCACTACCGCGAGAAGGTTTTTTGATATGAACAAAGTAATAAATTTTATGGGAATAACAACTTGACGCGAGAGCTAGATGGTTTGACTGGTCGGAGATTTTATAAAATTGAAGGCCTTAATTTGTGGATCCCTAAATAATCACAAGAACTTAATGATTTAATCTATGTTTGGTTGGACCATTAAGAGATGAGTAATCGAATTGGATTAAAGTAACTGACAAAATATCGAGAGAGCTTGTTAGCGATTTTAGGGTTATTCCTTCTTCTTGAATTAATTATCAAACTAATAGGATAAACTAGATAGAATTGAGTGAAGTCAAAATCCCTAGTAGTCTTTAATCCTTTATTTCTTTTCAACAATTACTTGCTTGATTCTTATTCATTGCTTTATTTTTTTTCTTTTATTTTTACAATTATTCTTCTTATGGTCATTTAGATAATAGTAGATTAACATAATTTTGGTACTTGGTACATAATCCTCATGGGAACGATACTCTACTCACACTTTATTACTTGTTTGCGATTTCGTACACTTGGAAATTTGCCTTGGCAAGTTTTCGGCGCCGTTACAGGGGATTTGTATTACCAATATCAATACCAATTAACCTATTATTAATATAGATATTTTTTATTTTAATTTTTTTTGTTAATTGAAATATTTGTTTATATTATTTCTTTATTTTATTGATTTTTACTTTTGTTATTTTCTTATGAAGTATCTTGAAATGTTTCATCAACAAACAGTGGCATATTTTAGTCAACAACACTCAAAGCCATTTTATGCTGCTTGGGTAAGATTTAACTAATTATTGGAGAGATTTTCTAATCGTAATTTTACAAATAAATATTTCACTTACATATTCTATTTTGGATTAGATAAAGAAACAAGAAGTTGGATAGATGGTGAATTTTTGGCAACCGGTATTCACCAGAAAATAGCTATGAAGATGCACTTTACATGTTAAATGATATGGCGAATTTTGACTATCGTTGGCATTGGGATCCTTCTCTACAGGGTTGGAATCACCAACACCCTCTAAATTTTAAGTATGAAGAAGAGAAGCAGGAGAATTTAGAGGATTTGATTGATGCCCTCACTAAATTTTCACATGAAATTTATGAATAAAACTCGTAAGAGTTTTAAGATCCAAGAAAAGACAATGAAGAATGTGGAGCTACAACGAGAGCAATTTGCGAACCTAATGGCTTATAGCTTTCAAGATGAGGAGTGCAAGATAGATTATGAGGAAACTTCATGGAAAATTACACCTTTAGAAGAAGTAAAGCCTACATATGAAGAATGCAACTCCTTTGAAGACAGATTTAATCTCACTTTCTTCTTTTCAGACGCGATTATTAATGACCATGAAGAAAGTGAGGTGCAATTGGAAGGGGCATTGGGAGTGATTTTAAATGAAGAAGAGTGTAGACGCTAAATTTTTGCCCCAAAAAACTCAGTGATGATAGCCATTTTCGACATAAAATCTAATTGGGACGTCCGATCGCTCTGATTCTCGGACTTATTATCTATTGTTAAGATAATCTAGTCATTTGACATTTTTTTTACCTTTTCAAAATTTTCAGGCGTTTCATAGCGACACTGCATGCCTCCCAGTGCACTGTGTCATTTTGCATGCCACCTGATTGGTAAAAATGGGCCTGACTTGATCTTAGGGCCCGCTAGTAGCACTTGCGACTTAAGCCATAAAATAGGGCAACATTCTCCTATTTCCTATAAATAAGGGCTTTAGGAAATGTGCAAACGGGGAATTTTTGGACTTAAAGGGAAATTATTGAATTTTTAAAACTAAAGCATTTGAATCTAAGAAAACTTGTGTTTTCTCTTGGATTCAAGTTGTTTAGATAATCATTTCCTGAAAACTCTTCCCTATTAAGTGTTTAGATTCCTATAAACACTTATACTAATAAGTACTCTCGGATTTATTGGTTCAAAAATCAAAGCTTTTGGGTTTTGATTCATTTTCTCAAAATTCTTTGGATTTCTCCAAAAGAAAGGTAAACTGAGCGCTTAGGCCTTCCATTCTTCATCTTTTTCTTTCATTTGGTGACCTAAATCATCATTCTTAACCTTGATTGTGAGGGAAACCCATGATCAACAAAGGGAGGCCTGTCTGTACCCAAGTAGCGCCATAAGCCATCAAGTGGCGTAAGCCAGTATGTGTGGCATGCGCCATAAGTAATGGCACCATGCCACTTCATCACAGATAGCTTATGTAGCTATGTTTTTGAGTTTTTTTTATCAGGGTAAGACCCGCACGCCACTACATGTGGTGCACGCCACTTCTAGTGGTGCACGAGTCTTCATGTCAGAAACTCAAAAATGTAAAATCAATGATCTAGCTATGATTTTGAGATCCAGTCAAGTCTAACCTTAAGCATCCTTGCTTAAAGTGTGAATAATGCCCATATTGGCCTCGAAGAGTGAATAATCAAGAAGAAATGGGTAGTGATGAGTGTATTTATTCACCAATCATGATGAACATCAAGACTTTGAACTCAAATCTTGTTTGAACCGTTAAATTCATGCTTGTAATTTACTATTCTTTACCTTTATGCACTTTTTAATTACTATTCTTTACCTTTATGCACTTTATTTTATTTTTCTTTGATTATTGCTAAGGTAACCCACTTAATAATAGTCTTTGAACATTAAAATTCATCATTTTAGCATTTTGAATGAATGTATGTTTATTTGATTCTATGGATGATAGTGTAGTTATGTGATTTTTATGGTTCATTCATGATTATTTATGGCTTCTATTATTAAGCTCCATGTAATGTACCTTAATGGGTCCTATTTGTTATTTGTTTGTAATAATTAGTTTGTTGGAAAATTTTAATGGGTAAAAGGGTAGAATGTATTTTAGGAAGAGGTTGTAATTCTTTTCTCCTTCCCCATTTCTTTGGATGATTTATTTTATGCTAAATATGCTTTTTTATTTCCAAAAATGCTTTTAAACCTATTTTACATCTCAATTAGAGTTAATTTTATTACCGATTATTGTGAATGAATGGACAACGAAGGAGGTCGGTCTAACCGGGTGGTTCGGGTGTCTAACACATTCTCGTAACCGTAGCTAACTCCCTTACCCAATCTCTGGTTTCAAACCAAATTAGTTGATTCCAAAGAATCAATTGATTTAAGGATTTTCCCTAAAGAGGGAGGCGACTTTAAAATAAAACTCTTACCAAAGTAAGAGGCTTTTTTTTTTAAGGATCAATGAATAGGCCTAATAAGAGAAAACCATTTATTAAATAAAACAAATCAATTCCATTCTACATTTTCTATTCACAAAAAACCTAACATCCTCAAAGAGCAAAAAGCAATATTGCTAATGAGGAAATAATTAACATTATTGATTTAAGCTCATCAATGGTTTTTATATATACACAACCAGAAGCTCCTTTCTTTCCATTATTGCCTCTACGAACAAATTGTATTCTTCATGATCTAATACAGTTCTTTTCCCAAGTTCATCATTCGAAGCCAGATGTTGTTGATAAGCCAAGCATAATTTTTTCTAAACTAGCCAATCTTAAGGGTGTTTTCAACAAAGACCCATATGTGATGTTACATGATATATACGATGGATGAAAGCTGTTATTTGATGAACTTCTCAAATGTCGAGCATATTGACTTTAAATAAAGCGCTTATGGAAGACAACCCATGTTTTTCTTTCTTTATTCTCTGTAATTTTTATTTTTATTTGTTCTATTTTTCCCATCTTTAAACCATTCTTTTCTTTTATTTTGGTGTTCTACACTCATGTTGCAGGTTAGGAAAGGATTTAAGAGGGCTTGAAAACTAATCGAAAGTGCCTTAGTCTGGGTCTATCACGCGCAAGGTGTGCTACCCAGCACCCCCATGCTAGAGTGAGACGTTGAAGCCAGGGCGTGGTCACCTGAGCATGGCCCGTGTCACGCGCCTTTAAAACAATCAGCAAAGAGCACGCCCTATCCAGCATCCCCGTGCAATGCCGTAGATCCAGAATTAAAAAAAAATGCATGTTCGATTTTGGAAACCGCGCACAACTAACCCTAACTCTTTCCTTTTCTATTAAAAGCCCTAACCGCCCACTATAGCTCTTTAAAAACCTTCTCCATCTTCCAAATCTTCTCTTTAATCTCCTCGTCCTCCACCACCTGTAGATTGAAAATTCTTCTTTTTTCTTTGTTTTATTTAGTTTTTGTTATTTACAACTCATGTTGTTTTGTTTTGTTTTGAACACTATTCTTGTTTATTTTCAGTATGTAGGATATTTTGTTCGTTTTCTTTTTGGTGGTTTCTTCGACTTTAAGAATCTAGCCCGACTATCATCCAATCTTTTTCCATGAATATTATTGTACTTTTCAATACAATGGTGGTAAAGTGTTCTCAACTCTACTTTTATTTTTACACCTTGTGTTGATAATTTATGATAAGTTTAGGGAATTTTTTTTTTTTTTTTTTTTTTTGCACATTGGGGACAATGTGCTAGGTAAAGTTTGGGGAAGGAAAATTTTAAATTTTTTTATTTTGTTTTATTTGTTTTTATTAGCTTCATATAGTTGAAATAATTATAAACAAGTTTGGAAATTATCATAATTTATTAACTCGTGATGAATTTAGTTGTTGTTTTCTAGTTTGGTTATTTTTAAGCTAAAAGTTTAATCTTTATCTTAACATGATTCTTTGATTCAACCATTTATTTTTAATGTCATAAAATGCCAATTTTATAATTATTATGTTATATAGGTATGTTTAATCAAAATTTATTTAACATTGTCATTCCTAGAACAAATTAGAATTTTCTTTGAGGCAAAATTTTAAATGCTTACATTTATGAATAGATGATTTAGCCATTCTTTATTGAACTTCATATTTAGCCTAGGCCACCCTAAGTTAAATTATGACATTTGCAACTAATTTGAAGCCTATATCCAAATTTTATTATTTTATCCTTTGTTGAACTTAGCCATTAAACCAAGTTCAAATCCTTACCCTAAGTACAAGAATTTATAATTGTGAGATTTAGCTACATTAAAATATATATAAAAAAAAATGAATAAAAATGAGAGTTAATTCATTAATGCTAGCAATTAGAGAAAAAAAAAAAAAGATCACCTCATGAAATAAAAAAGTAATCAAAATTCAAGTTTGGACAATTATAGCAAGTTATTATCAAAGTATTACTATTAGAAAGCAGAGTCCTTGCCAAATATCTCTAATGTTTTGCTAGTAAAGTAATCCAAAGAAATGTCTCCTTATTTAAAAAAAAAAAATCTGTTTTCATGTAACGAAAATCTTGATATTATGTATTTTTTTGTACTTTTTGTTTACCTTTTATCCTTTTTATTTGTTAAGCTAAATTTATACCCTTAAAACCCCATTACAACCTAAATAAAAGACCCTTTTGATATTTTTAATTGTATTGCATTTAAATTGTGGGGAAGAGATGACTAAGTTTGCCAATGGGAATGTTGAAGTTATATTCATCAGCATCTTATTTAAAGGTTAATAATTTTTGTAAAGATTCATATTTTATTTGTCATAATATGAACAATTACTGGTGTTGAAGATCTTATTAACTTATGTTTAAATTAAAGAATGTGTTTTGTTTATAATTAAATTTTTGCAAGAATATAATTAGTTTAGGAAACACTTAATTTATTCTCATGTTAAGAAATTTTTGATATTTTTGAGGTTGTGAATAATTGTTCCCAACCATATTAAGCTAGCTTTATTAGTTTGTTTAGTTTTTGTTTTTGTTTTAGTTTTATTGCTTGAGGACAAGTAATGGTTTAAATTTGGGGAATTTTAATAGTGTTATTTTTATAGTAATTTTAATATAGTTTTTATCAGAATTTTTAGTATTTTAATTGGTTTTTATTTATATTTTTATCTAAAGCTTCCTTGAATCATACTTCATTTGATCTAGAGAAATTTTGCAGGATTTCTTTAGAAAAACACCTAAAAGTGACTAAAAGCTTATTAGGCCACCAACATTTAGCAAGAAGCACGCCCAGGCTGTGCTACCCAGCACCCCCGTGCTATTCTAAAGAGTTTAACTTGGACCGAGATTTCCTATTAAGCACATGCTGCCTACATGAATATGCATGAAGATGTTGTGGAACGTACCTTATTAAAAATGGATTCCTATTTAGATGCTGAGAGAATTCTAATTGGGAAGAAATACAAAACCTAAATAGTTTCCTATCTCTAAAAGATTTCTTCCTCAAAAGAGATTCACTTTCCTAAACGGATACGAAGATATTCCAGATAGTCTAAATAAAGAGAGAGACTAACCATAACTATAATCCATTATATATTTGATCTTTTGTTCTATTGTTCTCCACTCTACATAGTTTCTCTCTCTTTAAGACTTCAAGTATTCAAGTTGGCGTTAAGATTCAAGGAAGTCGCTAAAGCCAATCATCGACTAGTTTTTATTTCTAAACTCTCTTCTTGTTTATTATTCATTCTGGGATTATTTACAAGTTTAATTGAATTTAATTTATTTACTACGTTGAACTAAATCTTTATATTAGGGATATGATGTAGCTTAAATTCAACTCTAGTTTATAATATTAGATTTGATTTTCTTTATTCAAGTAAAATTTATAATTGATCTTAATGCTTCCAGGTAGAGTTTTTCCCTTGGAATGATTGATTTCATTAATTACTGCCGCGAGAAGGTTTTTTGATATGAACAAAGTAATAAATTTTATGGGAATAACAACTTGATGCAAGAGCTAGATGGTTTGACTTGTGGGAGATTTTTATAAAATTGAAGGCCTTAATTTGTGGATCCCTAAATAATTACAAGAACTTAATGATTTAATCTATGTTGGGCCATTAAGAGATGAGTAATCAAATTGGGTTAAAGTAACTGACAAAATATCGAGAGAGCTTATTAGCGATTTTAAGGTTATTTCTTCTTCTTGAATAATTAAAACTAATTATCAAACTAATAGGATAAACTGGATAGAATTGAGTGAAGTCAAAATCCGTAGTAGTCTTTAATCCTTGATTTCTTTTCAACAATTACTTGATTGATTCTTATTCATTGCTTTATTTTATTTCTTTTATTTTTACAATTATTCTTCTTATCGTCATTTAGATAATAGTAAATTAACATAATTTTGGTACTTGGTACACAATCCTCATGGGAATGATACTCTACTCACACTTTATTACTTGTTTGCGATTTCGTACACGTGGGAATTTGCCTTGGCAAGTTTTTGGCGTCGTTTAGATAATAGTAGATTAAGCTCGGTTTCTAATACTCATAACCTAGAAAGTCTGATACCCCATATGGTATAGGTCCATGAAGCCTGTCAAGAAATTATATGAAGAGGTGGCTTAAAGATAGAAAGAAGTCTTTATCTAATGATGCTAAGTTACATATATGATCATCGCATTTTAGCTTGAGAGTTATCTAATGTATAGGAGGGAAGAAATGTCAAATGGTCATATTCTGTATCTATTCGGAGTTTCAAGACTAGAATCTGTAGGATGGGGGTTATAAGATGTTGGCTCAAGGGTCAATTTTTAATCTCGGATTTTGATGATTAATACAAAACGAATAAATTTAAAATTATGTTATTTGTGCTAATTTTATCTTTATGCAGAATTTCTTTGGAAAGAAAATCATACAAGGCAAATCCTACTTTGAGTGTGAAGAGTTCGAAGACCTAGTAGCTAGGTATTTAGGAATACTTTGTAGGATAGAGAGAAATTCCAAATATGAGCACAAAAATCCTTCTGTCTCTCAAAAATATTTTTTTCGGAAAATTAGTTTTCTTCAAAATAATCTTTTTTTGAAAATATTCTGTGACATCCTACCGAGTCGAGTCTTAGCATAGAGTTGAGTAGTCGAGTTGAGTCGAGTTGAACCAAACCCGGTTGGGGTAGAATGGGTTTATAAGTGGAGTTACTTGATTGAGAGAAAAGATCAAGCATATAGGTGAGGATTGATTTGCATTAAAAGATTGAGCTTGGGTATTAAGTTGTAGCCTATTTACAATTGAGGTACCATTTAGAACTTTTACACAAATCCCTTGATTTTTGATGGCTTACCCGTAATAACCATTTCACTTTCCCCATTTTCATGTTTATCTTCATCTTCTTCCTTTCCTCTTCCACCTTCCTTTCAATTTTCATGGTAATTAAGCCTTAACTTCAATTTTTCTTCTATCCAAGTAAGTAAACCTTCTTGAAGTTCATAATTGAAACATTTGGTGCTATTGTTTTAGAATTCATAAGAATTCTTATTTATAGGTGAAGGGAGTTCAAAGAGTGTAGAGAAAAGAAGCTAAAGAGGAGCTCAAGCTTTTGGAGTAAAGGTTTGATATCTCTTGTTATTTTTCATTTTCTTTGTATGAGATTTGTGTGGTGTCTTGCTATGAGACAAATCTTGCTTCATGTTGAGTGGGAGGACTGGTAATGGTGAGAAAACAGGGGAAAACAGGGGAAGTATTGAATAAATGAAGTGAATATTGAGTTTATGTTGAAACAAGTTTGCTGGAAATTTTACCAGTAACTTCATCTTGATTTTGACCCCATTTAATGATGGAATTAGGAAGTGTCATAGAAGAGTTATTTGTTCCTCTATGTGTTATCTTTACATGGGTTTTTGAATCATCTAAATTGGAGTTGTATATTGAGAGATATGACCAAAAGAATATAGACAGTGCAGGCTGGAAGCGCGCGCGCGAATTGCATGACGAGTTCGCGTTGCCTTCTCGTGCTCAAGAATTTGAACTACGCGCTCGCGACTTTCACCTGAAACTCTCTGACTCTCATTTGGCACATCTCGCGCTCGCGACTTTCAAGTGCGCGCTCGCGACTTGTGCACGCAAACTCTCTGACTTTCATTTGGCACATCTCGCGCTCGCGACTTTGAAGTACGCGCCCGCGTGCTTGGCCCTTGGCCTGTAAGCGCTCGTGACCTTCATCGCGCGCTCGCGAAATTGGCCTGAGAACTCACTGTCTCTCATTTGGCACTTCTCGCGCTCGCGACTTTCAAGTACGCGCTCGCGACTTGTGCCCGATAACTCACTGTCTCTCATCTAGTGCATTACGCGCTCACGACCTTGCAAGGCGCGCTCGCGACTTGTGTTTTCATGCATTTTTGGACTTCTTTTTCAATTCAATTGTATTCCTTTGCTTCACTTATATGCCTCCAATCATTTTAACATCAAATACAACATTTGGACATGTATCAAAACAACATGCAAGCATGCAAATGATGTGAAATCAAATAAACATTATGAGTTATGAACTATGAATATGATGTTGTGTTATATTATTGACATACTAACATTATGCTCCATTGAGGTTAGGTAGAAACCATGTAGATAAGGCTATGTCGCGACATAGGATAGCAGATCTGCACCTCATACAGTTTGATACTCCGGCTACAGGCCATTGAGTGGATATGATTATATATGGGCCATAGCAGCCAAGCATACAGTATTCATCCAGTTTCATACAGTTTTTCTTATCACTTCGGTTTCACTATAACCTTATGGAGCCATACAGATATCTGGACATAACATTTCATGAATTATACAGTATTATAAACAGTACAAAAGATAATCAAGGTATCATGAAAGTATCATGATGTGTGTGCTTATATGTGCCATATGTGTTTACATGGTTCTCTCTATACATGTATGTGTTTAATTATTTCTTTATCTGTTGAGATATCCACTGAGCTTTATTGCTCAGCGAGTTACCTGTTTAACTCGCAGGTTTTGAGATTGGACCGTAGAGAGTCAGCTTACAACTGCTGCAGTTCATCTGTAGAAGACTCAGTCTTCAGGGTAGCTACTCATTTTAATATATATCTTTGTCTACCCTTTTTATGGCATGTACAGGGCACTCAGTTGGGCCCATTTCATTTTGTAAACTAGTATCATGTTTTGTAAATATAAATTACATTATTTTTGTATACAACATCAGCATGATATTATAATCAATATACATTATGACTTCAGCATGTCAGACCATACAGTCAACCAGTTTATAGCGTCTCGGTCCGGTTCATTCGGGTTTACGGGTGGACCAAGAAGGGGTGTTACATATTCCTTCAAATCGAAAAGATTTATTTTCCTAAAACTAAAGAGATTTCTTCTCTAATGTTTTTGGTAATAAAATCATTTACCTTTTCGGAAATATATTTTGCAAGATCTAGAGTATTTTAAAGTTATTCTCTTACCTTAAAAATGAAGGAAAATCTCCTTCAGTTTTGGTAAGTGCATCTTTCCGCAAATAATTTTTTTTTCTCTCCAAAAATAAATGCTGTTGAAAATCTTTTCTAAAGGAAAGTGAAAATCGGGTTTTATTCTCTTACAAAAAAGGATAAAATAATTTTTAGTAACAAAGATTTTCAGATCTTCTAAACAAGGAAAGAAGATATTCTGATCTCTTTCCAAAAAGCGACAGCTCCTTCGTTTTCTATATAAAGGAACATTCACACCTTAATCATTTGGTGAAGTAAGAGTATTTGTTTTAAGAGCACTCTCTCTCATTGAACGAATCCTTTTCTCTCAAAACTTACTCTACCCCCAGTTTCTTTTCATCTCTATTCTTAACGTTTTCAATATTTGAAGTGAAAAGAAATTTTTTTTTTTACAATTACTTTTGAAAAACAATTCTGTGTTCTAATCGATCTTCTAATCTGATAAAATTGTTTTTTCCTGTGCTGATATAGGCATTTCTTTCTGTCTATTTAGAATCTGTATTCTATAGTAGACAGGCTCTTTATTTGTTAAACTTTTGAGTGTAATAGCTTAGGTTAGAAGCTATTGAGATAGAGGTTATCAAGCGACCTTCTCCATGTGTGGGATAGTAATGTCTTGAATCAAGTTTTCTGTACTCTGCCAAAAACAGAAAGGGTTGAGGTTAACTAGAACCTTTGGAAAATCTAGTGGGACAAAAGGGTAGATCTAGGTTTTTTGATCTATTGCCTTGCACTGTTGGTTTGTCTCTTACCCTTTAAAAGAGATAACTTAGTGGAGGATCTCAAGATGAGTCTTGGGGAGTGGATGTAGGCGAGTTAGTGCTGAACCACTATAACTCTCGGTGTTAATCTCTTTACTGTCTCTTTTACACGCTTGTTTAATTTCTTAGAAACACTGAAATTGTTAATAATTCAGATGTTCTAAAACAACAATAAGTTTCATCTATTCTAAACGTTAGAACTCTGGTATTCTAATATAGTTAATATACAATGTTCTAACTGTTGTTCTATTTCCAGTATAATTCACTGTTTGGGTTTCTATTTTGTTTTCTAAACTTTATGAGGATGTTCTAATCTTGATAACTCTCCATCATAAAGTTACTTTAACATTTGATTAAGACTCTGTGAAGAAGTTCTAATAACTATCTTTCACATAGTGTTATATGGTTCTGCAAACTTTATGAGGAAGTTCTAAGTTCAATAACTTTCCTTCATAAAGAAGCTCTGATATTGTACAAGTCAGTGTGAAGCTGTTCTAATCAATAGCTGCACTTTGCACAGACTTTCTATATCTGAAATTAGAACATTGTGAGGAGATTCTAATCCATATTCTACTCTCACAAAGTTCTGTACGTTTTTCCGCTGCACTTAGAATTCTAATTCTTGTTTAGAATTTCTAAAATTTATTTCAGTTTTTAGAAAACCCAATTCACCCCCTCTCTTGGGTTGTGCCATACACATTCGGGACCCACAATCTGGTATCAGAGCCTTGGCTCTTGACTTACCTAAGCTTAACCGCTTAAGAGATAAGATCCCATGGTAACCCCACTTCCTCTTTCTACTTTAGAAGGTCAATCTTTTTCTAGACCTCCTTTGTTCAATGGCTCTAATTACTCTTACTGGAAAACTAGAATGGAGAATTTTATGAAATCAGTTGATATAAATTGTTGGAGAAATGTTATAACTGGTCCTCGTATTCCCATGAAAACTGTAAGAGATGAGCTAGTTAGAAAAACTGAAGAAGAATATACCGATGGTGACTGGAATGATATTGCTGTAAATGCAAAAGCTATTAATATTCTTCATTGTGCTTTAGATGCGACTGAGTACAACAAAGTATCTGGATGTAAATCTGCGACAGAGGTATGGGAAAAACTTAAAGTAACCTATGAGGGTACAGACAGGGTAAAAGAATCCAGAATAAATATCCTTTGGAGAGAATATGAAATGTTTAGTATGAAAGAAGGAGAAACTATTGCAGAACTAAACTCTAGATTTACCAATATAGTTAATCCTTTGAGAACTCTCGGAAAGGAAATTTTAGAAGATGAGCTTATTAAGAAAATCCTTAGAATTCTACCTAGAAAATGGGATTCTATAGGAACTGTTATGAATTACAAAGAGACTCCCGTCACTTATGATTATCTTATAGGAGCTCTTGTTTCAGAAGAAATGAAATCTTCCTTGAAAATGGAAGATAAGAAAAAGAAAGGACTGGCTTTGAGGGTAGATTCTAGTGAAGAAAGTTCTTCTGATCTTGATAGTGATGATTTAGCACTTGTTGCTAAAAGATTTAAAAAGTTCTATCGAAAGGGTGGAAGGCCACAGAAAAAGTTTAATAAAAAGAACTTTCCATCTAAAAATAGTAACTTGCCTAAGAAAGAACCTTCTGAAGTGGTTTCTTATGAATGCAACAAACCTGGACACATCAAGCCTAATTGTCCTAAACTGAAAAAGAAGTCAACGAAAGAGAAGCTGAAGCAGGCTTTCGTAGCTGCCTGGAGTGATTCAGATGATTCTAATCCTGAAAGCCACAATGATCAAGAAGAAATTGCTAATATGTGTCTGATGGCTACTATCGACTCTGAATCTAAAGAAATCAGCACTCTGGCTTCAACACAGAAAGCTGGAATCAACGAAACAAATGCAACGATCCATGAGAATTATTAAAGTACTGTAAGTATTTCTGAACCCGAATCAGAAAATGATCTTCTAAATACTTACAACAATCTTTGCAATGAGTTTGAAAAACTTGTTAGAAAGCATAAAGTTCTAAAGAAAGATTTCAGAAAATTAAAATCTGAAAGTAATCATTTGAAAGATGCTTTTTATCAAGAAGTCACATGCAAAGATCTTATTATAGAAATCAAAGATCTTAAAAGTTGTAATAATCGATTTTCTGAAAATCTGACACTTCTTGAAGAAAAATGCAAAAATCTGATTTCGGAAAATGAATCCTTGAAAACTGAGATTAGAATTCTAAAATCTATTTCAGAATCTTTTTCTAAAGAGAAAACAAGTTCTAATAGCATTTCTAAATTGAATCGAGTTTCTAATCAGAAAAATGTTGTTTCTAATATTGTGACTTTAGAACATCAAAGTTTTAACAAGAAGAAAAATTATAGTGCACCTGTTACCACTAATCCTCCAGGATCCAATATGAGTTGGGTACCTAAATCTGCTTGATTTTTTCAGGTGTGCCTAAGGAGCGAGCTGAAAACAGAGATGTGGTACATGGACAGTGTTTGCTCTAGGCATATGACTGGTGACAAAAAGAGATTCACCAGATTAGAAAAGAAAAAGGGAGGTACGGTAAGCTTTGGAGACAAAGCAAAAGGTAAAATCGTTGGTATTGGTGTGGTAGGTTCTAATCCTTCAATAGAAGATGTATCCTTAGTAGAAGGATTACATTATAACTTGTTAAGTGTGAGTCAGATCTGTGATAAAAATAGAAGAGTGATCTTTGAACCTTCTCATTATGAAGTTCAGAACATGCATGATAATACAACCTTATTCACTGGAAAAAGGTTTGGAAATATATACCTAGTAGATCTCTCTGATATGCATAACTAGGATATATGTTTAGTTTCTATTGATAATTCTAGTTGGTTATGGCATAGAAGACTTAGACATGCAAGCATGCACCTTATTTCTAAATTGTCTAAGAAAGATTTGGTTCGTGGTTTGCCAAAGTTGAAATTTGAAAAAGATCACATTTGTGATGCTTGTCAAATGGGCAAACAAACCAGAACTTCTTTTAAATCTAAGGGCATGGTTTCTACTTCTAGACCTTTAGAATTGCTACATCTTGATTTATTTGGTCCAATTACTCCTTCTAGTCTTGGAGGAAAATTCTATGCATTTGTTATTATAGATGATTACTCAAGATTCACCTGGACACTCTTCCTTAGAAATAAGGATGAGTCATATGACATGTTTGTTCATCTGTGCAAGAAAATACAAAATGAGAAAGGATACAACATCACGACAATTAGAAGTGATCATGGAGGAGAATTTGAAAATCAGAAATTCAATGCTTTTTGCAACGAAACAGGAATCTTCCATAACTTCTCAGCACCTAGAACATCTCAACAAAATGGAGTGGTGGAACGCAAGAATAGAACACTTTAAGAGATGGCCAAAACCATGCTAAGTGATTCTAAATTACCAAAGTATTCATGGGCAGAAGCAGTCAACACTGCCTGTTATATTCTAAACAGGGCTTTAGTAAGATTTGAACTTAAAAAGACTCCATATGAACTATACAAAGGTAGAAAACCAATTATTGGTTATTTTCATATTTTCGGGTGCAAATGCTTTATTCTAGATAACAAGAAAAATCATCTTGCTAAATTTGATGCTAAATCTTATGAAGGGATTTTTCTGGGATATTCTAATAATAGTAAAGCATATAGAGTATTTAATAAAAGGACTCTAGTTGTAGAAGAATCAATACATGTTGTATTTGATGAAACTGACTCTACTTCTAGAATATTAGAAAATGATGATGTTGTAGATTCTAATCCTGAGAAGCAGAATGAGCAATCAGAACAACTAGAACAGCCAGAAAGCGATCAGCACATCAATAATCACGCTGAACCAGAATTAGAACATGAAGATCAAAACATAGTTGAAAGCCAAATGCCAGAAGCAGAAAATGAAGATTCTCAATTATCAAAAGAATGGCGATTTCATAAGTATCATCCCCAGGAAGACATAATGGATAACCCCTCAGAAAGGATGATGACTAGAGCTCAACTTAGAAGACATTTTGGTAATGTTGCTTTCGTTTCTCAATTAGAACCTAAAAACTTAGAAGATGCTCAAAATGATGAAAGTTGGATTCTTGCTATGCAAGAAGAGCTAAATCAATTTAAGGTAAACCAAGTTTGGAAACTTGTTTCTAGACCTAAAAACCATTCTGTTATTGGAACAAAATGGGTGTTTAGAAATAAGCTTGATGAACAAGGTAATGTTGTGAGAAATAAAGCAAGATTAGTGGCTCAAGGGTACAACCAAGAAGAAGGCATTGATTTTGATGAAACCTTTGCTCCGGTTGCTCGACTTGAGGCCATTAGAATGCTTTGTGCATTTGCATGTTTTAAAAACTTCATGTTGTATCAAATGGATGTGAAGAGTGCTTTTCTAAACTGTTTTCTAAATGAAGAGGTGTATGTAGAACAACCTCCGGGCTTTGAAATTTTTGATAAACCTAATCACGTTTACAAACTTACTAAAGCTTTTTATGGTTTAAAGCAAGCTCCTAGAGCTTGGTATGAAAGATTGAGTAAGTTCCTATTAGAAAATGGTTTTTCAAGAGGAAAGGTTGATACAACACTTTTTATTAAAAACAAAGCACATGATATTCTAGTTGTACAAATATATGTTGATGACATAATCTTTGGTTCTACTAACGACCTTCTCTGTAAGGAATTTTCTAAGATTATGCAGGGTGAGTTCGAAATGAGTATGATGGGAGAATTAAATTTCTTCCTAAGGCTTCAAATCAAACAATGTGAGAATGAAATTTTCATCAATCAAGCAAAATATACTAAAGAGTTGTTGAAAAGATTCAAAATGGAAAATGCCAAGGTATGTAGTACTCCAATGAGTCCATCGTCAAAATTAGAAAAAGATGAAAAAGGCAAAGACGTGGATATCAAGCTGTTTAGAAGTATGATTGGTTCTTTGCTATATCTAACGGCAAGCAGACCAGACATACACTTTAGTGTTTGTCTATGTGCTAGATTTCAATCGTGTCCCAAATAATCTCACTTAATTGATGTGAAAAGAATACTAAGATATCTTTGTGGAACTTCTAATCTGGGTCTGTGGTATTCTAAAGATGATACATTTGATCTTGTTGGGTATAGTGATTCTGATTTTGCAGGAAGCAGAATAGATAGAAAAAGCACGTCTGGGACTTGTCAATTTCTAGGTAGCGCCCTTGTATCATGGTTTAGCAAGAAACAGACATCAATTGCTCTTTCTATTGCAGAAGCGGAGTATGTTGCTGCTGGAAGTTGTGTTGCACAAGTTCTATGGATAAAACAACAGTTGGCAGACTATGGATTGAAATTAGAAACAGTGCCTATCAAATGTGACAACATAAGTGCCATCAATCTATCCAAGAATCCAGTTCAGCATTCTAGAACCAAGCATATAGAACTCAGACATCACTTCATACGTGATCATGTACAAAAAGGTGATATCGTGATTGAGTTCATTCCCACAGAAAAACAATTGGCAGATATCTTTACAAAACCTTTGAATGAAAGTCAATTCTTCTCAATTAGAAGGGAACTTGGTATGTTATTTCTAAACTCGTAACTTTAGAACTCTGTAAGTATGTTCTAAACTGCTTTCTAATTTCAAGAATAGAAGATTTGCTTTGTTCTAATTTTTATTCTGTGTGAAAACTGATTTTTGTCTAAAAACGCACATTGCTTCGATATGACTTTCTAAAGTCATTATCAGAATCTTGCTTTAGACTAAAACAATTATTTTATTGTGTTTGTTTTTATTATGTTTTTATTGTTTTTGTCTTTAGCGCTTTGGCGGTTTTAGGGTTTTATTTTTTTTGTTTTATTTCCTTCATTTATTTTGTTTCTTGTGTCTTATTTGTCGTTTTATATTCCATTTAAAAACCGGTCTTTATTTCTTTCTTCCGCCACTTAAGTGTCTATATTTTGTGTTAACTGCTTAATATTCTCTTTATCTTCTCTTTGAAAACTGAAACCCTAAGTTGATTTTGAGTTTCTGCAACAATGGCCGAATCCAGTTCAAACTCCTCATCCGACTCTCTTACCGAGCAAGAGCTTCAACTTCTAAAGAAACTTTCAAAGAAGTATGAACAGAAAGAGATGAAGGAGAAAAAGGCAGAGGAGAAACCTAAGAAAAGAAAAATCGAAACGGGTACTTCACAGAAACAAGCAACGAAAGCTCACGACAAAGGTAAGTCGGTTGTCTCAACTTACCCTCTCATGCGTTCTTATGTGTTAGACTGGAAGTTTTTCGGTGGCAATGAGTTTAATTTTAAGGAACTCTTTGAGTTCCAAGGCTGGATGAACTTTCTGTCCTTGAATGCACTATGTTATGAGAGTTTAGTGAAGGAATTTTATGGCTCGTTGAAAGCTAGTGGAACAGAGGCGATCTCTGTGAAACTTCAGGGTGAGTTCAGAGAGTTATCGTATGATGACTTTGGGAAAATTTTTGGTATTCCAAATGCTGGGTCCAGGGTGACCAAAATCAAAGATGTGAATAAGGTTAGCGACTACAAAAAGGATGAGTTTGTGAGAAAAATTGTGAGGAAGTTGTCTGCAGATAAATAGGGCTCGATAGAATGCTCTAACCTAATAGAGAGCATGAAATGGCTGTACAAGATTATCGTTCATTATATCTATCCTAAGAGTGCCTCTTTGACATATGTGAATCAGGTAGAATTGTGTATAATGTGGCACATTGTTGAGAGAAAACCCCTCAACCTATGTCACATTATTTTTGATAAGCTGCAAAATAATCCCAAGAAGCTACCTTACGGGATGATTCTTACACCAGTTTTTGATTTTTTGAATGTTAATTTGGGTAAGCATGTTGGTAGTTCTGTTTCTAAGTTGGACAGCGGGTCCTTGAAGATGAAAGATGAGGAAGAAGAGAAAGAAAAGGAAGTAAAGGAAGAAAAGAAGGAGAAAATGGAAGAAGAAAAGGAAAAAGAAGAAATTGAAAAACAAAAGAAAGTAAAAAGTGAAGCTGAAAAGAAGAAGGAAAAAGGAAAAGGGAAGTTGGAAGAAATAGTAAAAGAAGAGAGGAAATCAGAAGAGCAAGAGAAGTCAGCAGAAAACGCTGAAGAAGGAACACAAGAAGAGGTATTAGAAGAGGAAAGAAAAGAAGAAAAAGAAAAAGAAAGCACTGTAGAAAAAGAAGAAACAGAAAGAGAGAGCACTATAGAGAAAGAAGAATCAGAAAGGGAAACAGGAGAGAAAGAAGAGTGTGAATACTCAAATTTTCAGGCTCAAAAAGCCAGTTTTCCCAGACTACAAACAGTCCGGCCTGCAACAGTGCCATGCCAATTAGTTTGACTTTGCTGCAGCAACTATGCAAACAGTCCGGCCGGACCGGAGGCCATTTTGGACATTTACTGGAAGTATGCCAATATGGTACTTAAAACGTCCGGAATGTCGCGAGGATCGCAGAACTGGTCCCGGAATAATTTTTGGAGGTCCAGAACTCCCGGAAAAGCCCCTGGAGTGAAATACGGGGGATCCCACCGCACACGGCGGCGCCGGCCGCCGGACACGGCGGCAGCGGCCGCCCTGCCTCCCGAGCGGCAGCTCCCGCCGAGCCGCCTGGGCGGCAGCTGCCGCCCCTCCAGGCGGCACCTGCCGCCCAGCCTCCTGGGCGACACCTGCCGCCCTGGACCCGAAAATGGCCTATAAATAGACCATTTTCAGCCTATTTTTGACACCCTTGTCTGTGTTGACGGACGATCTTCCTCCCTCCCACGCTCTTTGCGATTTTTTTACCGTTTTTTGCATTTTATTTAATTTTTATTGCATTTTTATTGTGATATTTGAACACTAAAATTGAACAAAAAAAAATAAATTAATTTTCCCCAAGCGAGGAGCTTAAATCTGGAATTAAGAAGTGGCCGCCGATTAAATCAGGTACGTAAACGAAACTCTGCCTATTTAATTTTAGCACTTCATGCATGTTTTCTCTTCTACTCCTAATAATTCTACAACTGCATAAATGCATCCATGTCATCATTAGGCAAACAAATTGCCTCAAGTAAATGAATTTAAGCTAAATGCCCGGTTAATTAATAATCGTGGTAATAAGCTTAAATCCGACAATTTTGGCTAAAGAGCCTAGTTAATTAATAACTACGGTTCAACTGCCTTATTTTCAACAAATCCGGCTTAAGTCCAATTAATCAATAATTGTGGCTAAAAGTCTTAATCAATCACGTTTCGACAACAAATTGTCTATGATTTAATCGATTTTTAGCAAACAAATTGCTTATAAATGAGATTAACCATTTTTTTAGCGACAAATCGCTTATAATTAATCTTTTGGCAAAATGCCTTTAAAATCAACCATTTTCGGCTCAAAGCCGTAAAATCGACATTTTTGGCAAAATGCTTTAAAATGAACCAATTTTCGGCCAAAGGCCTAAAATCAACCATTTTAGCGACAAATCGTGTAAAATCGACATTTTTGGCAAAATGCCTTTAAAATCAACCATTTTCAGCTCAAAGCCGTAAAATCGACATTTTTGGCAAAGTGCCTTAAAATGAACCAATTTTCGGCCGAAGGCCCTAAAATCAACCATTTTGGCGACAATCGCCTAAATTACACAAAATGCACGAAGCATATACACACTCATGCACAAAGCATACATACTCATGCACAAAGCATACATACTCATGCACAAAGCATACACACTCATGCACAAAGCATACACACTCATGCACAAAGCATACACACACATGCACGAAGCATACACACACTCATGCATTAAGCATACACCTTCAAAGCCCTTCAAAGAAGGCCTATCGAACTACGTTGACTTTGATCTTCCATTCAAACGGAAGTACGTAGGCACGTTCGGGATTTCACCCCGGGTGGCAAGTCGAAATCATCAAAATCACATAAACATCTCATTAATCCATCTTTCACCTTGCAAAGCATTCATTCATCGGTTAGTTTATCAGCATGACATAGTCTCGGGATCCATCTCGGGTTTGCATACCATGCCTTACACATTAGGATAATTAATCTAGTAACTAGGTTAATTAAAATTGAAGTCATTCAGGGTTTTTTCCTAGTTTACCCTAAAATAATTAAACAAGGTGGCGACTCACACACTCACGTGCATTTCTTTCTTTTGTCATATGCATCACATGCCTATGCTTTTGGGGAAAGGGGTTCACAGTTTGGCGACTCTGCTGGGGAAGTAATATGTAATCATTTTGCATAAAAGTGGACTACGATTGTTGTGAAAACTAACCGGCCTTTCTTTAAGGTATTATTTTATTATGCTTTGTTTTGCAGGATACCCTAATATGAATCAAGTGTTCTTTCCTTAAGAATACTTGATATGGAAATCCGGACTTAATTAATGTGATTAAGACATTAAAACTTATTGATTTATTTGCACGATTGAGAATCCTTTTCTCCATTGCATAAAAGAAATGAACTTCAAATGAATTTCTTCTCTTTCTGTTCAAACTTCTGAGTCTGGATAGCAAGTAGCACTGATCGGCAGGTCTCTTTGATTATGTCGACGGACAGCCAAAGCGTCCTCCCTGTTACCGCAAACCATCCCTAATCCTTTTGGGGGTGGCACATGGGTATGCGTACCGTTGGACCCACGCGAAACTCCTTGTTTCACATGTGGTTAGGTATATCCATACTCAAGGTTCAAGGGTCCCTTAATAAGCCGATTCTCTATTTGTGTCATAGCCTATAGAACCTATCCTTTAGGACTATATGCACCCCGTGATATGAAGCATCTCATTAAAACAGATTATGATGTGTTGTTATGCGCATTCACGACATATCATAAACTTTGGGTAGACACATGGAGAACACAAAAAATATATATTTCCTTTGGTCATGCACAGTTGGACAAAGAGTCATTCTCTCTCATATCAGCTACCCTGATACTACTATACCCTTAATCCAGTTACCCTCATACTTACAGGTACCCCCTGTTCAAGTGTCAGCTACACCTACTGTGCTATCACCGACCTCATCAACTTCAACTACACCAATGGCATCATTGTCTGACATTCAAAACCTCATAGAACAAATGGAAGCCAGAATGGAAGCTTAAATGAATGAGGCATTGGCTGCCCAAAGAATTGCCCTATTAGCTGAACTAGGCGGTAGTAATGGAAATGGGGCTCCAGTTGGGGGAAATGATAATGCTACCTCCAATCAAGGACATGGTGCTGCATCTGCATCCTCAAACCCTATCCCCAACTTGGAGGACATGCCCTCCAAAACTGTTTCTGAGTTGGAAGCTCAGAAAATGAGAGAAAAACTTGAATTGTTGGAAAGGTCTGTTACTGCCCTTAAAACACACAAAGAAGTGGTGGACATGGACTCCTTGTCTCTGTTCCCTGAAGCAAGACTACCAACCAAGTTCAAAATGCCAAACATGGACAAATTTGATGGAACTACTTGTCCTAAAACTCACTTGAAAATGTATGTGGGTGCCCTTAACCCATTTGGATTGAGCAGCGAGCTCCTTGCTCAGTTGTTCCAACAATCTCTCATCGGTGCTGCATTAAGATGGTTTGTCAGTCTAGACCGGTCTAAGATGAAGACTTGGGAAGACATCTGTAATGCATTCAACTCACAGTATCACTACAATATGGAAGTGGATGTAACCCGAAGGGAGCTAGAAACCACTAAACAAAGGAACAATGAACCTTTCTCCTCGTTCCTTACGAGGTGGAGAGCCAAGGTCGCCCAAATGATTAACCGACCTTCTGAGCAAGAACAGGTGGACATAATAATAAAGAACCTACAGCCTGTCTACCAACACCAACTACAAACTCAATACCTACCATCGTTCCAGTCGCTCATTGCCACTGCTACGAAGGTAGAAGATTTACTTCAAATGGGACAACTGAAAGAGGACTCAGGTTCCTCAAAATACGAGAAGCCTAGCCAAGCTGGCAAGGTCCATGAAATGGCAAGCATCACCCCCACGAATCCTTTACGTGTGGGCAATATGAGATATGGCAATCGGTCAAGAAGGACATATACTGATCTCGGGATGCCAATCCTTTTGGTTTTCCGAGAGGCTGTCAAGGCCAACTACATCAAGCCTTTGGAAGCAAGGCCGCCACCCTACCCTTTACCAAGAAACTACCGAACCAATGAATACTGTGAATATCATCAAGGTCATGGGCACGAGACTGAAGCGTGCTGGACGCTTAAGAACCGCATCCAAGACCTGGTAGACGATGGTTCAATTATTCCGAGAAGTAAACCAAACATTAGCACTAATCCCTTACCAAATCACGGGGTAAATGCTATTATTTCTGACCAGGAATTGATCGATCCTTTCGAGCTATTCCTAGAAATGAATGACACCTGCGTCCTGGACTTGAATGACTTATCCGAAGAGGTAACAACCGAACTGGAAGTAGAAGACTTCATGCTGCCGAGTCTCTTTGACGAGGTTGCAGTCATTACAGGAAATGATGGGGACCAAGATCTGTTGAGCCTGATCAAGCCGAATGAAGGCCCTCTCACCAATTGGAACGCCAAGGAGGAGCGCGCTGCTGATAAACCCCCTCCCGAGTCAAACCTAGAGTCAAAATCTGTAATCAAGTCTTGTATTGAGTCTGAGTCTGACCCCGAGTCTGAAACCGAGTCAGAGTCCAGTCCTAGTTCTGAGCTATCTGTGTCGGATTTCGAAAATCCAGATTTCAAATTTGATGTAATCTTTGAAGACGATTCTGTCATGATCAATAAAGGCTTGCAAATTATTGACTACCCCGCGTGTCTATCTTTCCAAGCATTTCCAAGCAAAAATAATCATATAAATGAAATAAAAAATGAAAAAGAAAAAATAATAATTGGCAAAGAAGAAAATGAACATACATACATTGCATTTGACTGTGTGAACAAGGGACAGGTCAGTGAATGCTTGAGGAAGTTTGCCGATTGTTTCATGTGGAAAGCAAGTGACATCACGGGAATTGACCCAGCAATAGTGGTGCACAAGATTCCAGTATATCCCGAGGCTAAGCCAGTGAAGCAGAAGCTAAGAAGGCTGAAGACCGAATGGTCCTTGAAAATCAAGGAGGAAGTGGCCAAGCAGCTGGAAAATCAATTCATAGAACCCATTGCCTACCCGACATGGTTAGCAAACATCGTGCCAGTGCCGAAGAAAGATGGCAAAGTCAGAATGTGTGTGGATTACCGGGATTTGAATAAAGCATGTCCAAAGGACGACTTCCCCCTACCACATATTGACTTGTTGGTGGACCGAATGGCAGGACACGAGATGGTCTCCTTGACCGATCTTGCTGTTGGATACAACCAAATAATGATGCATTTGCCAGACAAAGAGAAGACAGCATTCATCACGGAATGGGGAACCTACTGCTACAGGGTCATGCCTTTTGGGCTCAAAAATGCCGGGGCAACCTGTCAAAGAATGGCAACGACCATCTTCCATGACATGATTCACAAAGAAGTAGAAGTGTATGTCGACGATATGGTCATTAAGTCAAAAATAGCTGACGAACACGCAACCGCACTTGAGAAGTTCTTCCTTAGACTTCGAAAGTACAATTTAAAGCTCAACCCGGCAAAATGCCTGTTTGGAGCTACATCCGGAGTATTTCTAGGGCATATGGTCAGCCAGAAGGGCATAGAGATTGACCCTTCAAAATCCAAAGCCATTTTGGGAATGCCAGCACCAAGGACGGAAAAAGAAGTTCGGGGTTTCCTGGGAAGGCTACAGTACATCAGCCGATTCATCAACCAATTGGCCGATACTTGTGGACCGATTTTCAAATTGCTCAGAAAAGGAGTAGCCGTCAAATGGAATGAGGATTGTCAGAGAGCTTTCGACCAAGTCAAACAGTATCTGTTATCCCCACCAGTTTTACAGCCACCAAGGCTAGGAAAGCCTTTGCTGCTGTACTTATCGGTGACAGAAGAAGCGATGGGTGCAATGCTAGCTCAACAAGCAGAAGATACAAGGGTAGAAAATGCCGTGTATTACCTCAGCAAAAGGATGCTAGAATATGAGTTAAAATACAATAAGATAGAGAAATTGTGTTTGGCTCTAGTATGGGCCTGTACAAAGCTGCAGCACTACCTCTCATCTTACACCACAAACGTTGTTTCTGAATCAAACCCCTTGAAATTCCTTATGGAGAGGCCGGTTCTTGATTGTAAGATGGCTAAGTGGGTGTCAGTACTCGCGGCTTATGATTTGAAATTTGTGCAACGGAAGGCGGTGAAAGGCGGAGCCTTAGCCGATCAATTAGCAGAATTACCGGTCGAAGACAAAATGCCAGATGTAGAATTTCCTGATGAAGACTTGTTGAGCTTGGAAAGTGAAGTCTGGGAAATGTACTTCGATGGAGCTTCGAACTACCATGGAAACGGGGTTGGAGTCGTATTCAAAACTCCTTGTGGCGAATATGTCCCGATCGCAGTCAAATTAGATTTCGACTGCACCAATAATGAAGCCGAGTATGAAGCTTGCATAAAGGGGTTAGAAGCAGCCCTGGAAAAGGAGATAAAGATCCTCAAGGTTTTCGGAGATTCTAACTTAATAGTCTCCCAAGCTTTAAGGAAATGGAAAATTAAAGAAGAGCGTTTGGTTCCATACCTACAACGCTTGGACGAATTGGCTCAGCAATTTGAGGATTTATCCTTCCACTACTTGCCGCGAGCCAAAAATCAGTTCGCAGATGCTCTGGCTACTTTAGCCTCCATGGTCAATGTAGAAGGAGACCGAGTCATCCGACCTCTAACAGTGCGGCTGCAGAAACAGCCAGCACATATCATGAATTTGGTCGATGACAAGCCTTGGTATTGGGATATACAGAATTACCTTCAGAATGAAGCCTACCCGGAGGGATCCACCAAGACTGATCAACGGACATTGAGACAGCTAGCATCCAGATATTTCCTTACTGGGGGAGTTCTGTACAAGAGAAGTTGGAATAGCCTGCACCTAAGGTGCGTTGATGAGGGAGAAGCTCAAACCATCATGGATTCCTTACATAATGGGGAATCTGGTCCACACATGCACGGGATAGCCTTGGCTCGAAAAATTATGAACCTGGGTTATTACCGGTCAACCATGAATGCAGATTGCGTGAGGCATGCGCAGAAGTGCCACGAATGTCAAATTTTCGCTAAGCTGCAAAAGCAGCCTCCAGTCAATTTGAATCCTATCACCTCACCATGGCCTTTCGCAACTTGGGGCATAGATGTGATCGGAAAAATCCACCCGAAGGCCTCTAACGGTCATCAATTCATCCTGGTTGCTGTAGATTATTTCACTAAATGGATCGAAACAGCCTCTTATTCGGTTTTAAATGCCAAGAAGGCAGCACAGTTTGTTCGTACTAACATCCTTTGTCGGTACGGAACACCATTCGAGATCATTACGGATAACGGGTCTCACTTTCAGAGCGAATTTTCTAATTTGTTGAAAGAAACGAAAATTCGGCACCATAAATCCTCGCCCTATCGTCCACAAACGAATGGGGCTGTAGAAGCTGCAAATAAGGCTATAAAAGTCATTTTGCAGAAGACAGTTAAAAAGCATAAAGCTTGGCACGAACAGTTGCCGAAGGCCCTATGGGGATACAGGACTTCGATTAGAACCCCCATCGGAGCAACTCCGTATTCGTTGGTATACGGTATGGAAGCAGTATTGCCTATTGAGCTGGAAGTTCAGTCGGCAAGGATTATCCAGGAGAGCCAGATCAGCGAAGCAGACTGGGCTGAGAATTATCACTTGCAACTCTTGGGTATGGACGAAAAGCGATTGCAAGCAATCCACCAAACTCAAGTCTACCAAAGAAGAATGGCACGACATTTTAATAAGAAGGTCAAAAACCGGAGACTGGAAGAAGGTTATCTGGTCCTGAAGGAAATCAGACAGCCAATCATAGACCCACGTGGGAAGTTTCGCCCTCATTGGGCTGGACCCTATGTGTTGAAGAAAATATTGTTCGGCGGAGCCGTCATCTTGACTGATTTGGATGGTTTGGAATTCGCGAATCCATGTAATTTAGATCAGTTAAAAAGATATTTTGTGTAATAAGCATTGCATAATGTAAAACGAACTACATTAGACCTGATTCTCTTCGAAAAAAAGAAATTACATATCGGAGATATGTAGGCAGCCCTCATTGGGCACAGTCTAAGCATTAATAAAAAAAAAATCATGTCATTCTTCTTTGCCAAATAAAAAAAAAAAAAATCAAAGCTGAAGTTGAAAACCCGAAAGGGCGGCTTCAGGCAAAAAAAAAAAAAAAAAAAAACCCGCTAAGTCGAAAACCCGAAAGGGCGGCTTAGGCAAAAGTCGGGGCCCGCTAAGTCGAAAACCCGGAAAGGGCGGCTTAGGCAAAAATGGGTAGCTCGCTAAGTTGAAAACCCGAAAGGGTGGCTTAGGCAAAAATTAGAGCTTGAATGAATAAAGTTGGAAAGAGCTTGGAAAGCTTAAAAGTCAAATGACACTCCAATTAAAAAAGCAATAAAGCCAAACAGTACAAGCAAAAGCCAAAGAACAAAAATCCAAAATCCAGAGTCAAAGTTCCGAATAAACAGTCAAAATAAAAAAAATAAAAAATAAAAAAAAAACAAAACAAAGTCCAAAAACCCATAGGAGTTCAAGTGGCCCGTCGCCTCCGTGGGGCAATGTCCTCTGAGTCATCCCTAGCCGCTGAACTCTCCCCCGCCTCGTCTGTCCGAGGAGCCAACACAATCTCCTCATCAGTCCTAATCCCATCACCAGCGTCAGCCTGAGTCCAACCCTCAAGTGCACTCAGCAATGCGTTCCTCCTTGGCTTTTCCACTGGCCAAACAAAGGCCATGAACCAGGCCCGATATTCAGGAGAAGTCTGAACACCAGCAGGATTAGGTAAAGGCCTAACCATCAGATGGTCTCTAACCCAAACTCTAAGGACGGCTCGGGTAACTCCCGGAGTGATGGCTGAATCAGATGAAGAGTCATCCACAATCGGGACAGTCTGGTCTATTCCCATCTGCCTCAAGACGCGCGAAGCACAGTACCAAGTACAGTGTGTAAGGCCTAAAAGGTAAACCCGAGCATGACGAGAGCTAACCTGGATAAAGCAGGTGATGTCATACCAGGGAACAAACCACAATACCTCGTTTGGACCCAATTCAATCAGCCATGAAGTCCATGCGTCAGCAGACGGGTGTGTGATCAAGATCCTCCGCATACGATACTGAGAAGGTGACGCGGAACCCAATGAAAATAAATTTCATGAACTCAATGACAAGTTTTGGAAGAGATCAAAGATCTAGAATAAACTCCCCTCTATGGCACCCAAAGCTTAAAGAAGCAAGAACACCAATAATAGAGTAAAAGAATAAGATAAACGCCACAAAGAATTGATAAGTTTACCTTGATTCTTGATGCAATTAGAAGAATGCAATCTCACACTCTCTAAAAACATGAACACGCCAAAGGCATGGAAGAAGAAAATCTCTCTTTAATTGATTGAATAATTGATTGTTTATAATTACAAAATAACAAGCTATTTATACTAGTCTAAAAGGTCCAGATCCTTAAAGGATTTAGAGTTAGCTAAGGAGTAGGATTTAGCAAATCTAAACCAACTAAGGATAAGACTAACAAAATCATAACAACTTAAGGATTTGGATGTCTAATCCAAATCTACTAAAGATTGACTAAATCTAAACAAAATAAGGCTAATTATTCAAGGGTGGCCGAAATATTGGAGGCCCAACCCATTAACAAAGCAAAAACTCAAAATAAGCTAACTAACTTAATGAGAGGCAGTGACAAGCACGGCCTGGGTGTGCTATTTGGCACGGGCGTGCTTCAATGTAGGAGTTCCCTCTTGAGAGTCAGAGGGAAGCACGGCCAGGGTGTGCTATTTAGCACGGGGGTGCTTCAGAGTCAGAGGGAAGCACGGCCAGGGTGTGCTATTTGGCACGGGGGTGCTTCAAGGCAGTTGTTTTCCTCAGCAAGTCAGACGAGGGCACGGCCTGGGGTGTGCCATCTAGCACGGGCGTGCTAACCAATTCATGTTCCCACTCAACATGTGCTTCTATTAATGTGAGAAACTTAGGTGTTCCTTCAAGTTCTTCATAGCACTTGTTGAAAGCAAGGTCATGGAGCTCTTTTGTAACTTGTTCTTGTATGTGTAAGGACATGGTTGCTCCATACTTCTTTGCACGGCTCCTTGTAATTGGTCCACTAGGAAGTGCTAATGGATTGCCATTGTTGTGGTTCTTGTTCCCTTGAGCCCCATAGGTGGTTGGTGGTAGTGGATCCGTATCATCCCCCTCTTCTTTAAAAAGATTTGTCCTCAAATCTGCATCCATGTCAAAGGGAGACAAATCACTAACATTAAAAGTTGCAGAAACACCATACTCACCTGGCAAGTCTATCTTGTAGGCATTGTCATTGATGCGCTCTAAGACTTGGAATGGACCATCTCCACGTGCATCTAGCTTACTCTTCCTTTGGTTGGGAAATCTTTCCTTGCGAAAGTGTACCCAAACCCAATCACCTGGCATAAGCACCAACTTCTTTTTGCCCTTGTTTGCTCTTTCAGCATATTGCTTGTTCCTCTTTTCTATGTTGGCTCTAGCCTTCTCATGTAAAGATTTCACCAATTCTGCCTTTTTATCACCATCTAAATTAGAAAGTTCATTCAAAGGTAAAGGAACAAGATCTAATACAGTTAGTGGATTAAAGCCATAAACAAGTTCAAATGGACTAAAACCTGAGGTAGAATGTATGCTACGATTATATGCAAACTCAATGAATGGCAAACAATCTTCCCAAGTTTTTAAGTTCTTGCCCACAATGGCACGAAGCAATGTTCCTAAAGTCCTATTCACAACTTCAGTTTGTCCATCTGTTTGTGGATGACAAGTTGTAGAATAAAGCAATTTAGTTCCAAGCTTACCCCACAAAACTCTCCAAAAATGTGAAAGGAACTTTGCATCCCTATCTGAAACTATGGTTCTTGGTACCCCATGTAATCTTACTACTTCTCTAAAGAATATATCAGCAACATTATTGGCATCATCAGTTTTATGACAAGGAATAAAATGAGCCATCTTGCTAAACCTATCAACAACAACAAATATGCTATCTTTACCACGCTTAGTCCTAGGTAATCCAAGTACAAAGTCCATAGATATATCAATCCAAGGAGAACTAGGAACAGGTAAAGGCATGTATAATCCATGAGGCATAGACTTAGATTTGGCCTGTTTACAAGCAATACAAGAATTACAAACTCTTTCTACATCTTTAATCATATGACGCCAATAAAAGTGTTCATTCAACATATCATAAGTCTTATGCATTCCAAAATGCCCCATCAATCCCCCACTATGAGATTCAAGCACAAGCAATTCACGCATAGAACACTTAGGCACACAAAGTTTGCCACCCTTAAACAAATATCCATCATGTCTATAGAACTTATCAAATGCTCCATGCTCACATGCTACATATATGTTGCTAAAGTCAGAATCATTCGCATATAAGTCTTTAACATACTCAAATCCAAGTAATTTAGAACTAAGTGCCGTAATTAGAGTATATCTCCTTGACAATGCATCAGCAACAACATTATCTTTTCCATGCTTGTATTTAATCACATATGGAAATTGTTCAATAAATTCAACCCACTTACCATGCCTTTTATTAAGATTACCTTGACCCTTCAAGTGTTTTAGGGCCTCATGGTCTGTATGGATGACAAACTCCTTCGGTAGTAAGTAGTGTTGCCAAACATGTAGAGTTCTTACCAAGGCATACAACTCTTTATCATAGGTTGAATAGTTGAGTTGTGCTCCATTCAACTTCTCACTAAAGTAGGCAATTGGCTTCTTTTCTTGCATTAGGACAGCCCCAATTCCCACTCCAGAAGCATCACACTCAATCTCAAAAGTATTCTCAAAATTAGGCAAAGAAAGTATAGGTGCAGAAGTTAACTTCCCTTTAAGCGTGTCAAACGCCTTTTGTTGCTCTTCTTCCCACTTGAACCCAACTTCCTTTTTGATAATTTCTGTTAGTGGTGCTGCAATTGAAGAGAAATCTTTAACGAACCTTCTATAGAAGCTTGCTAACCCATGAAAACTCCTAACTTCAGAAACTGATTTGGGAGTTGGCCATTCTTTGATAGCTTTCACTTTCTCCTCATCTACTTCAATACCCTGTGCACTCACAATAAAACCAAGAAACACAAGTCTATCTATACAAAATGTGCATTTGTTAAGTTTAGCATACAACTTTTCTGTCCTCAAAGTTTGTAACACTATCCTAACATGCTCAATATGATCATCAAGAGACTTGCTATAGATGAGTATATCATCAAAGTATACAACCACAAATTTTCCCAAGAAGGCACGCAATACATGGTTCATAAGCCTCATAAAAGTACTAGGTGCATTAGATAGTCCAAAAGGCATAACTAACCATTCATACAAACCATACTTAGTTTTAAAAGCAGTTTTCCATTCATCACCTGGTTGCATTCTAATTTGATGGTAACCACTCATTAAATCAATTTTAGTAAAGTAAGTTGCCCCATGCAATTCATCCAACATATCATCAAGTCTAGGGATAGGGTGTCTATACTTTACTGTAATTTTGTTGACCGCTCTACAATCAACACACATGCGCCATGTTCCATCCTTTTTAGGGACTAGAAGCACGGGAACGGCACACGGGCTCATGCTTTCTCTTACCAACCCTTTTTCCATAAGTTCATCAACTTGCCTTTGCAACTCCTTTGTCTCCATTGGATTACTTCTATAGGCAGGCCTATTTGGAATGGTGGATCCAGGAATGAAGTCAATTTGATGTTCTATTCCTCTCAAAGGTGGTAAACCACTTGGTAATTCACTAGGAAAGACATCATCAAATTCCTGCAACATAGAAACAAACATAGAAGGCAAACTTTCAAGGTCAGTGTTAGTTTCAGCAAATAAAACCTCTTTGTACCTTAGAAGCAATATGGGCTTCTCCAAGGCAATAGCACACTTAACCTCTCTAATTCTTGCATAAAAAGTCTGTTTCTTTTTCTCCTCTCTTTCTTTTTCTCTCACAATTGGGCCATTAATTTGTTTTGTTATTTTTGTGGCCTCTTTTCCCTCATCCTTACTCTTTTCTCTCTTTTGTTCTCTCAATCTCAGATTCTCACTCTCATGTTTTCTTAAGGCTGAAACCTCTCTCTCTTTCTCAAGTATCTTTCTTTGGTCTTCATAAACCTCTTGAGGTGATAAAGGTACAAGAACCACCTTTTTCCCCTTATGAATCAATGAGTATCGATTGTGGAATCCATCATGATGTGCTCTTCTATCATATTGCCATGGTCTTCCCAACAATAGATGTCCAGCTTGCATAGGTACTATATCACATAAGATTTCATCTTCATACCATCCAATAGAAAATGGCACAAGTACCTGTTTGGTTACTTTCACTTCCCCACAATCATTCAACCATTGCAATTTATAAGGTTTAGGATGCTTGAGACAAGTTAAGTTCAGTTTGTTTACCATGTTTACACTAGCAACATTAGTGCAACTACCCCCATCAATGATAAGAGTACACACCTTTCCACTAATCAAGCATCTAGTGTGAAATATATTCTCACGTTGCTCAAGGCTTTCTTCCTTTACATGCATGTTCAAAGCACGTCTAGCAACCAAAGCTTCCCCATGTTCAGGAAGTATTAAATTTTCTGAATCATCATTATCATTATCTAAATTAGGCATATCATCATAATCACTACATTCAGATTCAGAACTAATATTCCCATCATCTTTAGCAATCATAACCCTTTTATTAGGACATTGAGATGCATAATGTCCTTTCCCCAAACATTTAAAACATTTAATTTCTCTAGAAGGGGTTATAGAGTTAGAGGTACCTTTGTTGCTTTTGAATGGAGTTTGGACAGCTTCTTTACCTTTTGAAGTTGAATCTGTCCTTTGAGAATTAGAACCTCTAAATTCCTTCTTCTCACCTTCTTTAGGCCATTTAGATCCCCATGTGTTGTTGGAAAACTTATTGGTGGATCTCCCCCTTTTCTGTCTTTCAAGTTTCATGGCCATATCTATCATATCCTCCAAGGTATCATACCTATACATCTCTAAGGCATCTGCAATATCTTTATTTAGACCTCCAAGGAAACGTGACATGGTGATTAGCTCATCTTCTTCAATCTTGGCTCTTGCCATGCAAATCTCCATCTCCTTGTAGTATTCTTCCACACTCCTTCCTCCTTGCACCATTCTAGCTAATTTATTGTGTAAATCCCTAAAGTAATGAGTAGGGACAAATTTTTGGTGCATTAGTTCTTTCATGAGCTCCCATGGTGGTACGGGTCGTAATCCCCTCCTTCTTCTTTTCAATAGCAATTGTTCCCACCAAAACATAGCATACCCTTTGAATTCAACAGCTGCAAGATGAGATTTCTTTTCTTGAGAATAGTTATGGCATTCAAAGATTTGTTCGACCTTCCTTTCCCATTCAAGGTACTCTTCAGCATTGTTGTTGCCTTTGAATTCTGGAATCCTCATCTTAATTGATCCCAAGTCTCCATCAAGTTTATTTGGATTGGTCTCCTCACTCTCTTCAACATCATGGTCTTGAAATCTAGTTTGTGGACGAGTTCTAGTTGTATTAGAGCTTTGTGAAGCTTTTATCTCTTGCAACTCTTCCCTCATGTCTTGGACAAGATTATTGAAGGTTCTAAACTGTCCTTGAATTGCTTCCATGAAGAGTTTTAATTGAGGATCTTTAATTGGGATTCCATCATTACCATCTCCAGATTTGCCTATACTCATGGTTAGTATTCAAAAGAAAACACAAAAGATTTAGGGTTATTGATAAATCACTCCCTCACGTGTTTACACTCTTGAATCACTCCTTGCAATTCTTCCAATTGAACTTCAGAATCTTAGTTCAACCAATCAACTCAAAGATCACGTTTAGAACAAGGAATAAAACTTAACAATGAAAAGCAAGCACAATTCTAGAAAGGAGACTCAAAACGTTATGGACAGTAGCACAAGAACACAAACAATGCACTACTTTAATGATCAATTAGAGTGTAGTGAACAAGCAAATACACCCTAACAATGTAATAGAAGCAATAGAAAGTTCACACAAAAACAAGAAACTAGAATTTAAAAGACAATATTAGGATATAATGTATGAATTTAGCTTACTACAAAGCAAACCAAATATGGACCTAATTAATTCTACCCAAAAACAAAGCAAGCAATCAAAGAAAAACAAAAGAAAACAATGGACAGAATAGTGCACGGGCGTGCTATAAGGAGCACAGGCGTGCGTGTATTGGTCTAGTCCAATAGATGGAAGGTAAGACCTAGCACGGGTGTGCTTGAGGTGTAGCACGGGCGTGTTGCCTTGTATCCCTTTTAATGCAACCCAATTTAGGTAGGATTCTTAGATTTGACAAGGATTGTAGTAGATTTTGCTCAATCTCAAAAAGATATGGTCAACTAATTTTTGTTATCTTATCCACAAGTAGTTAAGATTGGATTTTATCACAAGATTGTAGTGGATAAACTAAATCCCATAAAATATGGTCAAATCCCTTAGGATTAGGAACAATCCCACAATGTATGGTCAAATCTTCTAAGGATTAGGAATAATCCCACAAAATATGGTCAAATCCCACAAAATAAGGTATAATCCCCTTTGGATTAGGATCAAATCTTTTGGTTGCAGGAACAAAATCAAGATCCACACACACAAATTCAATGGTGGACGAAATTTTCTATACTCTTTTTTTTTTTTTTTTTTTTTTTTTAATCAACAAGGTCTAAGATCTAACTTCCAGAATTGAAACAAGAACGAAATTTATGAATTTTAATTGAAGCAAAACGAATTGAAACTAAACAAAAGAAAACAAACACACAAAGAAACAAGATGAAGAAGATAACAAACACAAAAACAAGAAGAACAATAAAACAAATAAACATAAACCCTAGAACTAAGATAAATAAGAATTTACCTTAATCTTTGGCTCTGATACCAAACTGACGCGGAACCCAATGAAAATAAATTTCATGAACTCAATGACAAGTTTTGGAAGAGATCAAAGATCTAGAATAAACTCCCCTCTATGGCACCCAAAGCTTAAAGAAGCAAGAACACCAATAATAGAGTAAAAGAATAAGATAAACGCCACAAAGAATTGATAAGTTTACCTTGATTCTTGATGCAATTAGAAGAATGCAATCTCACACTCTCTAAAAACATGAACACGCCAAAGGCATGGAAGAAGAAAATCTCTCTTTAATTGATTGAATAATTGATTGTTTATAATTACAAAATAACAAGCTATTTATACTAGTCTAAAAGGTCCAGATCCTTAAAGGATTTAGAGTTAGCTAAGGAGTAGGATTTAGCAAATCTAAACCAACTAAGGATAAGACTAACAAAATCATAACAACTTAAGGATTTGGATGTCTAATCCAAATCTACTAAAGATTGACTAAATCTAAACAAAATAAGGCTAATTATTCAAGGGTGGCCGAAATATTGGAGGCCCAACCCATTAACAAAGCAAAAACTCAAAATAAGCTAACTAACTTAATGAGAGGCAGTGACAAGCACGGCCTGGGTGTGCTATTTGGCACGGGCGTGCTTCAATGTAGGAGTTCCCTCTTGAGAGTCAGAGGGAAGCACGGCCAGGGTGTGCTATTTAGCACGGGGGTGCTTCAGAGTCAGAGGGAAGCACGGCCAGGGTGTGCTATTTGGCACGGGGGTGCTTCAAGGCAGTTGTTTTCCTCAGCAAGTCAGACGAGGGCACGGCCTGGGGTGTGCCATCTAGCACGGGCGTGCTAACCAATTCATGTTCCCACTCAACATGTGCTTCTATTAATGTGAGAAACTTAGGTGTTCCTTCAAGTTCTTCATAGCACTTGTTGAAAGCAAGGTCATGGAGCTCTTTTGTAACTTGTTCTTGTATGTGTAAGGACATGGTTGCTCCATACTTCTTTGCACGGCTCCTTGTAATTGGTCCACTAGGAAGTGCTAATGGATTGCCATTGTTGTGGTTCTTGTTCCCTTGAGCCCCATAGGTGGTTGGTGGTAGTGGATCCGTATCAGAAGGGTTGTAAGGCAAACGGGTAGGAGCCGCGACCACTTGAAGGTGATCCTTCAACCAAACCTGAGTAATGGATCCTTTCTATTACAAGGGAATGAACCAAAATAATAAGTAAGGAAGAGATGAGAAGAAAAGAAGTACCTGGAGAATAATCGGAGAAACCGTCCAGTCCTCGAAGCCTAGAGCAGCTCTGTCAAGGCTCCGGATAGTCTCTGACAGCACAATGCCGCCAATGCAACTCATGTCCTCCATCTGTCGAATCATAGGGCAAAATCGCAGATCCCCGAAGCCTGGGTCCGTGTTAAACAAGAAACCAGATAATAAGCAAAATACAAAAGCCCGCATCCTCAGCCTCATCCGGTCTGGGTAATCTGAAAGAACCTCTGAAAATTCATCAATCAGGGGCAGCAGAATTGCCTTCTGGTCGTCAACAATCATCGCCCTAGCTTGTGGCCGGCTGAATTGAAATAAACTTTCAAATGACCGAACATACCCGACTTTGACCTCATGCCTGACTAGAGGGGCATTGGGATCACACCCGATAATAGCACAGAACTCCTCAAAAAGAGGGCACATCTCCTCCATCATAGCTCCGAACCGGAAAACATGGGCCTCTGGATCCCAAAGCCGGATGCAGGCCCATAAGAAATCCCAGTCAACTACCACCCCCCTGAGAGTAATGATAGGAGAAAGACCGTACCTCCCTAAGTTGATCTTTTCAACTTTGGAGAGACTCTTAGTCCAGCTGTGCATGCTGTGGTTAAAAAGGGGATTCATTTCTTTTGAAAAAGAAGGAGGATGAGAAACGGCTTGCTAAGATCTCAAGAAAAAGAGTGAGTGCAAAACCAAAACGAAGAGCCATTTTTTATAGAGAAAATGCACCGAATAAGGGCGGCAGCAGTCGCCGAAATGATGGCAGCAGTAGCCGCCGAATTGCCACCGAATGACGGCGGCAGCAGCCACCGAATGACGGCGGCAGCAGCCGCCGAATTCCCGCCGAATGATGGCGGCAGCGGCCCCCACACACATAAAAAAAATAATATAAATAAAAGTTTTCATAAATCGAAATGATAAAATCCCATTTTATGTCACATTCGATACACATGCATACATATTTTCAGTACTAACCGAGTGCAGGTACTGAATAAAAAAAAAAAAACATCTTTAAGTTACAAACATATATCCATGCATTTGATCATTTCATTTCAAAGAAAAAAAAAAAAAAAAAAAACAGAGGCGAGTTTTCCTCCTCTGCCCATCCTCAAAATTTGCTCCTTCAGACAGCCACCGGCTCTCATAAATCATTTTTATGATAGCCAGTGGGGGGCAACTGTGAATACTCAAATTTTGAGGCTCAAAAAGCCAGTTTTCCCAGACTGCAAACAGTCCGGCCTGCAACAGTGCCATGCCAATTAGTTTGACTTTGCTGCAGCAACTGTGCAAACAGTACGGCCGGACCGGAGGCCATTTTGGACATTTACTGGAAGTATGCCAATACGGTACTTAAAACGTCCGGAATGTCGCGAGGATCGCAGAACTGGTCCCGGAATAATTTTTGGAGGTCCAGAACTCCCGGAAAAGCCCCTGGAGTGAAATACGGGGGATCCCACCGCACACGGCGGCAGCAGCCGCCCCGCCTCCCGGGCAGCAGCAGCCGCCCAGCCGGGCGGCAGCTCCCGCCGAGCCGCCTGGGCGGCAGCTGCCGCCCAGCCAGGCGGCACCTGCCGCCCTGGACCCGAAAATGGCCTATAAATAGACCATTTTCAGCCTATTTTTGACACCCTTGTCTGTGTTGACGGACGATCTTCCTCCCTCCCACGCTCTTTGCGATTTCTTTACCGTTTTTTGCATTTTATTTAATTTTTATTGCATTTTTATTGTGATATTTGGACACTAAAATTGAACAAAAAAAAATAAATTAATTTTCCCCAAGCGAGGAGCTTAAATCTGGAATTAAGAAGTGGCCGCCGATTAAATCAGGTACGTAAACGAAACTCTGCCTATTTAATTTTAGCACTTCATGCATGTTTTCTCTTCTACTCCTAATAATTCTACAACTGCATAAATGCATCCATGTCATCATTAGGCAAACAAATTGCCTCAAGTAAATGAATTTAAGCTAAATGCCCGGTTAATTAATAATCGTGGTAATAAGCTTAAATCCGACAATTTTGGCTAAAGAGCCTAGTTAATTAATAACTACGGTTCAACTGCCTTATTTTCAACAAATCCGGCTTAAGTCCAATTAATCAATAATTGTGGCTAAAAGTCTTAATCAATGACGTTTCGACAACAAATTGTCTATGATTTAATCGATTTTTAGCAAACAAATTGCTTATAAATGAGATTAACCATTTTTTTAGCGACAAATCGCTTATAATCAATCTTTTGGCAAAATGCCTTTAAAATCAACCATTTTCGGCTCAAAGCCGTAAAATCGACATTTTTGGCAAAATGCTTTAAAATGAACCAATTTTCGGCCAAAGGCCTAAAATCAACCATTTTAGCGACAAATCGTGTAAAATCGACATTTTTGGCAAAATGCCTTTAAAATCAACCATTTTCAGCTCAAAGCCGTAAAATCGACATTTTTGGCAAAGTGCCTTAAAATGAACCAATTTTTGGCCGAAGGCCCTAAAATCAACCATTTTGGCGACAATCGCCTAAATTACACATTTTAGCAAACGAATTGCTTAAATCAACACTTTTCGGCCAAAGGCCTAAAATCAACCATTTTGAGCGACAAATCGTTTAAATGAACCATTTTGGCACAAATGCCTTAAAATCAACATTTTTGGCAACAATTGCCTAAATCAAAATCATTTTGGCTAAAAGCCATTAAAACTAACACATTTGGCGATGAAACGCCTAATCAAATTAATCGATCTTTTGGCAAAATGCCTAAACAAAATGCACGAAGCATACACACACTCATGCACAAAGCATACATACTCATGCACAAAGCATACATACTCATGCACAAAGCATACACACTCATGCACAAAGCATACACACTCATGCACAAAGCATACACACACATGCACGAAGCATACACACACTCATGCATTAAGCATACACCTTCAAAGCCCTTCAAAGAAGGCCTATCGAACTACGTTGACTTTGATCTTCCATTCAAACGGAAGTACGTAGGCACGTTCGGGATTTCACCCCGGGTGGCAAGTCGAAATCATCAAAATCACATAAACATCTCATTAATCCATCTTTCACCTTGCAAAGCATTCATTCATCGGTTAGTTTATCAGCATGACATAGTCTCGGGATCCATCTCGGGTTTGCATACCATGCCTTACACATTGGGATAATTAATCTAGTAACTAGGTTAATTAAAATTGAAGTCATTCAGGGTTTTTTCCTAGTTTACCCTAAAATAATTAAACAAGGTGGCGACTCACACACTCACCTGCATTTCTTTCTTTTGTCATATGCATCACATGCCTATGCTTTTGGGGAAAGGGGTTCACAAAGAGCCAGAGAAATCAGAAAAAGGGAAGAAAGTGGAAAAAGGTAGTGACGCTGAGACTGAGAAGCTAGAGATTAGCGATGAAGAAAAGACAACTAAAGACGAAACAGAACAAGAGTCTGAGTTGCAATCTGCACAAAGAAGCAGGGAAATCATGCTGGGCAGAATAGAAAAGGAACTCATAGAGGAGCACAACAAGGAAATTGATGAGGGAATACAGCAGTGTCAAACTATTATTGAACAAAATCAATCACTCACCAAAACTTTGGAGAAAATGAAGGATGTGAACACAAGAAAGCTAGCCACTCTCAAAGTGAAAGGGACAACCTACATCCCCTCCTCAGAAAAACCAAAGAATGTGAAGCACACTGCAGGAAAGCACAGGACTCATGGAAAGAAGCCTCCACTACACTCTTCTTCTAAAAGGCCAGAGAATCCTTCTGAGACTACTCCAGCTCAGCCTTTGAGAAGTTCTAAGAGACTTAGAACTGGTCCTAAGCCTCTCTAATCTGTTTTCTACATGTTGTGAATAATTTATTTTGTGTTTTTGCTTTATCTTCATAGGATTATTTGTTTTTGAACTGTTTATTTTCTTTATTTGTGCTGTGATCTTATCTAACCCTTTTTATATGATGACAAAAAGGGGGAGAACAGGTATTTTGGTGATATTTTTGAAAACTATTGGTACGTACTTGGCAACCAAAGTACTGATATATAGTGGTTATCTGTGTGCTAATATTTTCTAATTTGTATGTTTACAGATTATCATTTTTCTATATGGTCTATGTTAGTGAGCTACATGATAAGCTATGTTTTTTTTAGAACTTAGATTCTTATTCTAACGACTGTTTTGCAGATTGAATATAAGATCTTTTGTTTTATTTTCTAAACATCAGCTTTTATTTTTTTCTGACCATATGCTCTGTTTATTAGAACTTAGAACATTTTGTTAATCTCTGCTAGTTCTAATATACATATGCTCTGATTGTTAGAACTTAGAATATTTTGCCTATTTTTACTAGTTCTAAAATCAGTTTCTAAAAAGGCCTCCCTAGTTCTAATTTTTGTAAAACAGTTTTACTGCATCTATTCAGGGGGAGCAAAATACATGTTCTAATATGCTCTTCTCTAAAAATCTTTTGGCATGATTAGAACTTATATGCATAAAATTCAGGGGGAGCACATGTTTTATACTTGCTAAATTTATTGGTTTTGTCATCATCAAAAAGGGGGAGATTGTTGGCTCAGGGGTCAATTTTTAATCTCGGATTTTGATGATTTATACAAAACGAATAAATTTAAAATTATGTTATTTGTGCTAATTTTATCTTTATGCAGAATTTCTTTGGAAAGAAAATTATACAAGGCAAATCCTACTTTAAGTGTGAAGAGTTCGAAGACCTAGTAGCTAGGTATTTAGGAATACTTTGTAGGATAGAGAGAAATTCCAAATATGAGCACAAAAATCCTTCTGTCTCTCAAAAATATTTTTTTCGGAAAATTTGTTTTCTTTAAAATAATCTTTTTTCGAAAATATTCCTTCAAATCGAAAAGATTTATTTCCTAAAACTAAAGAGATTTCTTCTCTAATGTTTTTGGTAATAAAATCATTTACCTTTTCGGAAATATATTTTGCAAGATCTAGAGTATTTTAAAGTTATTCTCTTACCTTAAAAATGAAGGAAAATCTCCTTCGGTTTTGGTAAGTGCATCTTTCCGCAAATAATTTTTTTTTCTCTCCAAAAATAAATGCTGTCGAAAATCTTTTCTAAAGGAAAGTGAAAATCGGGTTTTATTCTCTTACCAAAAAGGATAAAATAATTTTTGGTAACAAAGATTTTCAGATCTTCTAAACAAGGAAATAAGATATTCTGATCTCTTTCCAAAAAGCGACAGCTCCTTCGTTTTCTATATAAAGGAACGTTCACGCCTTAATCATTTGGTGAAGTAAGAGTATTTGTTTTAAGAGCACTCTGTCTCATTGAACGAATCCTTTTCTCTCAAAACTTACTCTACCCCCATTTTCTTTTCATCTCTATTCTTAACGTTTTCAATATTTGAAGTGAAAAGAAATTTTTTTTTACAATTACTTTTGAAAAACAATTCTGTGTTCTAATCGATCTTCTAATCTGATAAAATTGTTTTTCCTGTGCTGATATAGGCGTTTCTTTCTGTCTATTTAGAATCTGTATTCTATAGTAGATAGGCTCTTTATTTGTTAAACTTTTGAGTGTAATAGCTTAGGTTAGAAGCTATTGAGATAGAGGTTATCAAGCGACCTTCTCCATGTGTGGGATAGTAATGTCTTGAATCGAGTTTTCTGTACTCTGCCAAAAACAGAAAGGGTTGAGGTTAACTAGAATCTTTGGAAAATCTAGTGGGACAAAAGGGTAGATCTAGGTTTTTTTTATCTATTGCCTTGTACTGTTGGTTTGTCTCTTACCCTTTAAAAGAGATAACTTAGTGGAGGATCTCAAGATGAGTCTTAGGAAGTGGATGTAGGCGAGTTAGTGCTGAACCACTATAACTCTCGGTGTTAATCTCTTTATTTCTGAAGTTCGTTTGTTACTGTCTCTTTTACACGCTTGTTTAATTTCTTAGAAACGCTGAAATTGTTAATAATTCAGATGTTCTAAAACAACAATAAGTTTCATCTATTCTAAACGTTAGAACTCTGGTATTCTAATATAGTGAATATACAATATTCTAACTGTTGTTCTATTTCCAGTATAATTCACTGTTTGGGTTTCTATTTTGTTTTCTAAACTTTATGAGGATGTTCTAATCCTGATAACTCTCCATCATAAAGTTACTTTAACATTTGATTAAGACTCTGTGAAGAAGTTCTAATAACTATCTTTCACATAGTGTTATATGGTTTTGCAAACTTTATGAGGAAGTTCTAAGTTCAATAACTTTCCTTCATAAAGAAGCTCTGATATTGTACAAGTCAGTGTGAAGCTGTTCTAATCAATAGCTGCACTTTGCACAGACTTTCTATATCTGAAATTAGAACATTGTGAGGAGATTCTAATCCATATTCTACTCTCACAAAGTTCTATGCGTTTTTCCGCTGCACTTAGAATTCTAATTCTTGTTTAGAATTTCTAAAATTTATTTCATTTTTTAGAAAACCCAATTCACCCCCCTCTTGGGTTGTGCCATACACATTCGGGACCCACATAAGAATGTCCACATGCCTTGGCGTGGGCTTCGTAGCAAGGTAGCTATAAGGTCGAGGCCATGGGCCCAACAATTAAAGAAATTGCCAAGTGACCTTTCGAGGATTTTAGATGAGTCTATTCTTGTTAGGAGAAAATTTCTATAATAATTTTTTTTAGGGCAATCTTGATATGCCAAGATTGGGTAGTTAGCAATGTTTTTAATAATTGATTCTTTGTGAATGACTTTATCATATTTCTTTGAAAATATGAAATTAACATTATTCTATTTGTGGTTTGCAATGGAACTTGGTTAGGGTAATTGCTATTTACTCATTAATTATTATTTTTGCTACATTTGCCATACTTATATTATTTCATGTTATATATTGATAATGATTGGAAACATAGTAACCTTTTGACTCTAAGTATGATGTGAGTTATTATTAGTATGTGCAATTGAGTATGAAAATAACATTCTTCATGTATGTATTAAAACATTAATAAGAGCGTGCATGTATTGTCAACATATATAGATTGTGTGTCTATTCAAATGGCATTTGCTACGAAGAGTATGGTTGCTAAACTTAACAAAGGAACCAAGTTGAATGGTGATAACTATGAGATATGGAGTGTCAAAATCCAATATGTGCTGGAAGAGCAAGAGGCTCTTGAACCTTTGAATGAAATTATGGAACAACCTGAATAAGGCAACACAACTCAGCATAAGCGGAACCATGATGCTTATGTAGCTTAGAAAAGAAAGAATTCTTTATCACGTATCACAATGCTAAGTGCAATGGATGATGACATTATGAAGGAATTCAAAAGTTTCCAACTTGCTAGGAATCTATGGGAAGCTTTAAGGAATAATTTTAGCGGTGTGTCCGTCACAAAACTTTGGTCATTCACTATCAAGTTCGACACTTACAAGAAGCATCCTGAACATACAATGAAGAGGCATTTAAGAGAAATGTCCAACATGATAAGTGAGTTACATGATGCTGGTCATGTACTGACTGAGGAACAAAAAATCCAAGCTGTTATATGTTCCTTGCCTGAAAGTTGGGAGCATATGAGGATGCACCTAACACATAATGAGACGATAAACACTTTTAATGATGCTTCACGACATTTAGAACTTGAAGCTGATCAGCTTAATGCTATGCAATCAAGTGCAGTGGCACATGAGGTCAGATCTGATCCACATGGGACTATAGGTCAGAAGTGTAAGTGATTCAATCCAAAAGGCAAGGAAAAGCAGTTTCAAAGGGTGAAAAGGACTAAGCGAAATATAAGTGAAAAGAATAAGCATCCTAAGAAGAAAAACATTGCGAGGGTCAAATGTTTCAATTGTGGCAATAAGGGCCACTATGCTAAGGATTGCAATGCGCCTAAGAAGGTATAACTTATTTACTCAAGTGTGAGTGAAATTTTTGTTGCTAATTCTATTTTTCTAACACAGTACCATCCTTTGTGGATTGTAGATTCAGGAGAAATAGACCATGTGACAAGGGATCGAGAAGCCTTCGTGGGTTTTCGTCGTGTTGCTGGGACAAGATGGATGTATCTAGGAAACAATGCGCGCATTGAAGTGAAGGGAATTGGCATATGCAAATTAGTTTTGCATGGTGGTTAGACCTTACTCCTGCATGACGTCTTGTATGCTCCAGAGATTTGATGAAATTTGATTTCAGTTATTGTTTTGCTTAAACTAGGGTTCAGTTAGCATTTCCATAATAATTCAGTATGTTTGTGTTTGGGATCATCATTTTATGGTTCTGGTTATATCGTGGATAATTTTCTTGTTTTGGATATTGTTCAGAGTACGAATTCCAATGTTAGTTTTTCCTTCTTTATAAATTCACAAAATTATAAGAATGATGTGAATATTTGGCATGCTAGACTTGGCCATATTTGTCAACAAATGGATCGTTTAGCAAAAGTAGGTCTTTTAGCTAATATATATAAGGTAGATTTATCTATCTGTGAACATTGTCTAGCAAGAAAAATAGTAAGAAAACAATTTGGTAAAGGAACTAGAGTTAGCATACCATTTTAATTAATTCATTCTAACGTTTGTGGTCCAATGAATATGAGGGCACGACATGGAGCATATTATTTCATCACTTTTGTAGATGACTTTACATGTTTTGGTTATGCCTACCTAATTTCACATAAATCTAAAGCTTTACAATGCTTTAAGAATTATATCAACTCGATTGAGAATCAATTAGACAAGAAAATCAAAGCATTAAGAACTAACCGTGGTCGGGAATATTTGTCTGATCTGTTCAGACAATTATGTGATGAAAAAGGAATAGAACATCAAGTATTCTAAGAACACCGTAACAAAATAGTATAGTGGAAAGAAGAAATCAAATGCTTCTTGAAATGGTTAGGTCAATGATGGCTCAAGCAAATTTACCTATCGCCTTTTTGGGTGATGCTTTGCTAACAGCCACCTATGCTCTCAATTGTGTACCCATAAATCAGTCATTTTCACACCATATGAGTTATGGGTAGGTAGAGTACCTGATTAAGCATCCTAAAACCTAGGGGATGCGCCGCATATGTTCATGACACTTCTCATAAATATGGAAAATTAGGTCCGAGAGGTAGAAAGAGTATCTTCTTGAGATATTCTGAACAATCAAAAGGATACGTTTTCATAGGTGAGCATGAAAATGGAGGTATAACTGAATTTGAATCACGAGATGCCACGTTCTTATAGAATGATTTTCCTAAACAGAATGAATATGTCGTACTCTTTCTCTATTTGAGACCTTAGATCAGGACTCCGTTGGATCATTTCCTTCGAGTGGGAGGATATTGGTGGAAAATCCATATCCACCGGTAGATCCGAATGAGAGTGATCCTGGTCCAAGTAGGAGTACAGATCTAAGTCCTACTGGAACATTAATGGATCCTAGTTTGATTGGAAGTCCTCTGGATCTTGATGAAAATGTCCTTAAGAGTCACAATTGAGACATAGTAATCGTGGAAACATTCATCGCTGATGTTTTGAGATCGAAGGCATTAATGAAGTTTTTATGATTACCCCACAAGATGATGAGGAAGCAAAGAGTGTCAATGAGGCATTCTCATGTCCAGCCAAGGATAAATGGATAAAAATAATGGAAGAGAAAATGAAGTATATGATCTCGAACCAGATTTGGCAATTGGTAGATCTTCCCAAGGGCGTAAAGCTATTGGGAACAAGTGGGTTCTCAAAATCAAACGTAAAGCTGATGGCAACATTGAGAGGTATAAGGCCCGTCTCATTACAAAGGGGTATATCCAACAATCAAGAATTGACTATGAAGAAACTTTTTCTTCTGTTGTGAAGTTCACTTCCATAAAATTAATTTTGGCAATTATGGCAAACCTTGATCTAGAATTACATCAAATGGATGTAAAGACTGCTTTTCTCAACGGAGAATTGGATGAGGAAATCTATATGGTATAACTAATAGGTTTCCTCAAAGAAGGCTAAGAACACAAGATCTGTAGATTGATGAGGTCAATCTATGGTCTAAAGCAGTCTTCAAGACAATGGTATATTTGTTTTCATAGAACAATTGTGTCAAATGTCTTTTCTATGATTGGCGAGATCATTGTGTTTACACAAAAAGATCAAATGGAAAATTTGTCATCATGTCATTATATGTTGATGACATATTAATAGCTGAAAATGACCTAGAATATTTGACTCATGTCAAAGCTTGGTTATCGTCCAACTTTGAAATGAAGGACATGGGTGAAGCTGCGCATATCCTTGGAGTTAAGATTTCATGAGATCATTCGAGGAAATTATTGTCTCTTTCATAAAAGGCATACGTTTTAAAGGTCCTTGAACGATTCAATATGTGTAACTGTAAACCAATAGATACTCATATTGCCAAAGGTAATAACATGAGTCAGAGATTATGCCCCAAGACTATAGAAGAACAAGATAAACTGAAGCGAGTTCCTTATGCAAACGCGGTTGGAAGTTTAAGGTATGCAATGATGTGTACAAGACCCTATATTTGTTTTGCCGTTGGAATGGTAAGCTGATATCAATCCAATCCAAGTCCAGCACATTGGATAGTAGTTAAAAAGATATTGAGATATCTTAAAGGTACTGGAGACTACTCATTGTGTTATCAAGGTGGTAATTTACAATTGAGAGGCTATACAGATGGCGATTGGGCAGGAGATGTGGATGAGAGAAAATCCTCTTCTAGTTTTGTTTTATTGCTTAACAATGGCGCCATATCTTGGGGTAGCAAGAAACAATCATGTATAGTATTGTCCACAATGGAAGTTGAATTTGTAGCATTTTCTACGGCAGTACAAGAAGCGATCTGGTTGAAGAGATTTTCGGAACATTTATGTGTTTGTGCTATTAGTGAAACAGTTGTAATCAACTATGGCAGTCAAGCAACAATAGCTTATACTAAAGATCCAAAATTTCACTGCAAGACCAAGCATATTGACATAAAATATAATTTTATAAGAGATATGGTTACACGAAAAGAGGTGAATATGAAATGCATATCTACGCATGAAATGGTGGCAGATCCATTGACCAAACCTGTGCCAAGAGATGTATTCAGAGGACATATAAAATCTCAAGGATTGTGTAGATGTTAAATTTTTTCTTTAGCTTTATGACATTTTCACCTGGTTTATTAATGATAAGACATGTTGATTGTTTTATACATACATGAGTGTGAATGTTCTTTATACATTTACTATTATTGATTCATTAAAAGCATGTCAGATAGATACATGATTGACCTCCTCACATGGGTAATCACCTATGTTTATCTATGCGATAAACAAAGTTAAGACTGATTTTATACAATTTGTCTAACTAATAATCAGGAGAACTTGTGCTTAAAACAAATGAGTCGACTCATTTTTTTGAGAAATGATCTTTATAACATGATGATCTTATTATGAATATAATTATTTGTAAATATATTGAAATCTATCTTAGTCGCCAGATGTGAGTTCTTAAGTGTATTGAGTAGACTAGTGAACTCAAGTTAGACATCAAATATGTCTGAACTATCATCTTCATGGTGTTGAAAACATCTATGTTTTAGTAGACATGCACTCTGTGTGGAAGGACAGATAATAACACTGTTACATGTGTGTCATACCACGTGTGCAAGATGATGACCAAATGAGTTGCCAAGGTAAGTGATCTCAAATGTTGGTTATGTGAGCTTCTTATGAGAATAATAGTTCTCAAAACAAGTACCCTTATGACTTTTGACTGATTCTTGAGATATAATTCAGTGATTGCTATCTTAGAGTGTTGCCAAAAAATTATGATTGATGCGATTTAATGGGGCATTTCTAGAAAAGAGAGTTGAATTATGATCGAGAGAATCAATTTGAAGGGAAGATTATTTTGCAGTCACATTTATTTATTTTGTTCACAGGTCAACCGATTATGTTTATGAGCAAACATAATTGTGAACGTGAAAATTTTATAAGATCAATGCTAACATTAAATGTGATAAATAATCTGGGGTATTGTATAATTTTCTACTCTGAAGAGTTTTCCTTTTTTTTCGAGATTTTATATATCTTTAACAAGTGTATAGTAGAGAACTCTCGAAGTATGCTGGTCGCACGGTCTATCTGCTAAGTATGAATGTCCAACTATGTATGGGTCAAGTCTCATCATGTGCGAGTGGAAGATGTTGGAATTAATAGATGGGTAAGGGTACGCCTATGACTAGACTTCTTAACTCGGGTCCATTAATAATACGTTATAATAATTAATATGTCTAATTATTATTATGAGCATTTAAATGAGTTTAAATGTCCTAGCTGGTTATATTTTTAGAGAGTATGTGTTTTAGTTGGATTCCTTCAACATACAGTAATCCAACTAAATTTAAGAGAAAAGGAACACGTTCTCATTCACATTAACACAAAAAGCAGTAACACAAAAAATAATACTCTCTAGAAAACCAGACTCCTCTCTAATCACTACAAGAGACAGTAGGGCTTTTAGACTGTGTACAACAGGAGCAATTCATTTGATCGTGATTGCTTCTTCGGTCGTGATTGCTTCTTCGGTCAGCAAACTGGTAACGCAGGGCTAGAGGTTGTTCATCCATTACGCTACAAGAGGTAGGTATTCGACCCACCTACTTTACATATCATGCATGGATATATGATCGATTGTTTTTGTAATCTAACAGGCCTATTATTTAGAAAACAAATATTAGAAATAGAATAAAGACTTTAAAAATTAGATTTGGTGAAAGTAAAGATTTACTTCATGGTCTTAAAGGATTTTCTTGGAATCCAATTACAAAAACGTTTGATGCGAAGCCTAATGTTTGGGAGCAACTAATTAAGGTATTAATTGTATTATTATTATTATAGTATGATCCTTTAAAAATATACGATAGAAGTTTTCATATTTCCAATATGCCTTTTTTATGTGAATAAATGATGATATTTAATGTATGTAGGAAAAACCAAAAGCACACAAATGGATGCATACGCCAATCTATAACTATGATAAACTGTATCAACCTTATGGCCCACAACAGACAACTGGTCAATATGCTGAGAGTGCAAGAGAAAAGGTGTGTCGTTGGCAAAGAGAGGGAATTTCATCACATATCAACTTAAATGATTCTTTGGGTTATTTGATGTTTGATACTGACGGCAATTCACTGATGACCTGCAAAATAATGAAGGTTATTTAAATGATTTCAATAGTCCAGAGTATGCATCTTCAATTAAGGTATCTATTATGGATATGTGTGATAAGCAATATGAAAGGCTAAACACAAGGATTGAACTAGTGTCAAAAGTATTGAAAAGAGGAAATGTTATTACTGAAAAATCAGTTACAATTATAGAAAAATCGGTTGCAATTGCAAAAAAATCTCTTTCAATCTTTGAACATGGTAGACCGAATTACTATCGAGCGGATGAGGTATATACAGAGTCGAAATTAATTGGGTTGCATTTAGGTCTTTAGATGGATGCATATTTTTACTTATCAAATAATCTTACAAAAATCTGGTCTTTCTTTAGTATCCCTAGAACAAGATGGTTAGATTGGTTGACAAGGACTATAAGTTCGAATACATGAAAGCAAGAAGTTGTTGAAGGAATGACTATCAATACCAATATTGTGTTAATTTTTAAATTAGGTCAGTAAATGAGATGAATATTACAAAATTAACATATTTGGTAGATACATTAATTTAACTTTTATGTCCATCAATGATGATGAATTTTAATATACTATCAATGTAATATAAAATTTTCAGATGCATAGTCATGCATTATAGGTATGATCTTAATGTAATGTATGAAAATTTCTTTTTAATATATTTTTTATTTTCTTTGTCTCTACGATAAATTTCTTTTTCTTTTTAAGGATATATACATGTGTAGGAAGTTGTAACTGCTTGAAAACAACCTTGACAGAAAGGAATTTTTCATGATATCATGGTTTTGGATGAAGCCTAGTCATATGGGATCAATGATCCAAAGCCAAAATCATAAATTATTGGCAAGATTAGGACATTGACGATGAATACTTATGTTGAATGATTGCAAGAGAAAAAAAAATACCCTTTTTTTTTTAAAAAAAATTCTCTAAAACATAAGTTCTAAAAAACAAACTTAGAAATTAAAATATAGAGAAGTAGTTATTCATTTAATGATTAAGATTTATTTTACTTGTCATTTTATTAAATAATCATTTATTGATATTGGTTTAATGGTTGTTTTCAATGATGTGATTGAGTGATTTGTAATTACCTGTATTCAAGCGTGAATACTGTTAATTGAAGGCACTAAACCTTAACTAATTTTGTCTAACTTTATATTTTTATGTTATTTTCTTTCATTTTTTATATGTAAATGATGCATGCACACCTTGCAATGGGTTTCACTTATTATTCGTTAATTTATTATAATTAATCAAATAATTAGTCAATTACAACCTAATTATAAGATATGTTACAATGTCTAATTGATATATATGTAAAGGATAAAAATGTAAATTTGCAATAATGTTATTTTCTTTCCTCCATAATTAGGGATTTCCAAACAAAGGAAAATAATTTTATTTTCCATCCTCCCATTTATTTTCTTTCCAATCCAAACATAGAGTGGAAAATAAGGAAGGAAAATGAATAGTTGAATCAATCTCTCTTTTCCTTCTTTATTTTCTTTCTTCCATTTTCCAAACATAATGCTAATGTCTATTAATTAAACTACTCATTAATTTTTTCTTGCCGATAGCTTAATTAATATTTAACTCAAAGCTTGAAATAACTAACCCTAACTAAAAGAATTACAAATATTTAATTAAAAAGAAAAACATATATATCAAATCAATCAATCAACTACGATATTTCCTTGTTTCTGTCAAAATACTTGATTTTTGTCCTTACATTTTTAGAAATGTATAGCCCTGTCTTTTGCCTTCATCACATTGTTATATTATTGGTCAATTTTTGTACTTTTTCAATTAATACATGGATAAATTAATTAATTTTGACAAAATATAATGAGTTAATAAATATAAAGATTGATCGGTTAATTTTGGCGAAATATAGAGACGAAATAGTAATTTATTAATGAAAAAGTATAAAAAATTGACAAAGTATATAATCAATGTTACAAAAGAAAAGATTGGAATAAAACTATATATTTTAAAAAAATATAAGCACAATGTTATATATTATGACAAAATACATGATTTTTTTCCCAATTTTTATGAATATGTTACTAAATAGACCGTGTATAAGTTTGTGACTGTTCCAATTTTATGGGATGTCCCGGAAGGGATAGTTTATGATTTTTCTTTTTTGGAAAATTTATGTTAGCAGGTTTGGCCCAAATTAGATACTACTCTATACTTTTGGCCAAGGTAAAATAAGGAAATATTATTAAGGACATGGCTCAATTTGCTCAATTTCAATTTGCTCAAAAATTAATTTTTTTTATAATTTGCTCCTTCAACTTTTACAAAAAGAACAAAATGTCTAATTTTTTAAGAGAAGAATTTTTTTTTAGTTTTAACTATTAAAAATTGCTTAAAAATTTAAAATTAAAAAATAAAAATTATTTTAAAATATAATAATAATTATAGAAGTTTATAGTATTTCATTTAAAATAATTTAATAAATATTTTATTTAAAAATTTATAAAATTGTAAAAATTTTTATTTAATATTGAAATATTTGTGTAAAAAATATTTAATGTTTCTTTATTTGATTATTTTTTTAATTATATTTGATTTAAATTAAATATTTAATTAATTCTTTAATCATATTTGATTTATATCAAATAATTTATTTTTTGGAGCAAAAATTGAGCAGTTTGTACTTTTGGTACAAAGTTTAAGTGATAATTTGTACAAAAAGTTAATTTTTGAGCAAATTGTATATTGTGTCCAAATTCAGGAGGTAAATTGAGTTTTGTTCCAAATTATTATTACGTTCCTCTATTATAGTCAAATATACTAGTCAGTTCCTACCTTTTTAAAATAAATTATTATATCCCTAAGTTTGAATCCCGTCCAAGTTTTAAGTCCTTCCGTCAATTTTTTTTGTTGTTTAATAGTTAGTGAATGCACTCAAATGTAATCAAATGAGAGAGAAAACATTTTTATAGCTAAAATACCCTTGAATCAGCTGCTCCTTCTTCCTTGCAAACGAGCCATGAGCAAAACCTCTCTAATATACAGTTTGCACATTGCAGTTAAGAAATCATTTCTTTCTCTAACCCTTTAATCATTATAGTAAAAAAAAACTTTAGTTTTTGATAAATTTAAGCAACTGCAACTAAAATATCCAAAATTACACAAATTAAATGACAATAAAAGCGTTCAAATTGAATGATACAATAGTTTAAAGCATGAACTAGTTACTGATATAATAGTTGCTCTTAATCATCGTTAAACTATTAGGCATGAACAACTATAAGCAATTAGTTAGCACAAAATGCTAAAACAAATGGACCCATTTTGGCAAAATAAAAAATAGGCCCAACCAAAATTCTTTTGTAACTCTCATCAATGCCTTAAATTATCAATTACATAAACTGTTTTTTTTTAAGGCCTGAAAAGCAGAGTAGACAAGAAAAGGGAAAAGATGTCGAATCACCTAGCTGAAGCACTTGTGATAGAAATTTTTTGAAGATGACCAATAATATTTTTCATAGGATTCAGATGCATTTCTAAAATATGGTCTTCTTTAATCATTAGTCCTTTTTATAACCCTCCATTTGAACAATACCACAACAATAACTATAAACATGGATTTTTAATGGCTTGAAAAACGACAATAAAGTGACGATACTATCGCTTGAAAATGGAGAGTTGAGGTTTGTCATCACGAAAGAGTACATGAGCTTGAGCGGTAGCAATAATACCAATGGCGTGGAAAAATGCAGAGTTTCTTGTTGGGTTGTGGTTTTCTAGAAATATTAGGGTTCCTTTGTTGTTGTTGCTTTGGCTGCGATAGTTGGAAGGTGGCAAAGGTGGTTTATATGGCGGAGGAGATGGTGGGCAGTGCGCTCGGTGGCAAAAAAGAGAATTTGACAGATTTGGTGCTCAATGAGAGATGAAAACAAGAAAAGAACAAAGAGATTTATCTAAGATAGAAAAATGGAAGTCAATAATTCTGGTTTAAATAAGAGGGTACTTTTCTTTGTTCAATATGATAGAGTTATTATATTTGTAAATATTCTCTTGCTATAATTGTGCACTAGGTTTTGTACCCTAGGTGGACTTGTATAAATAGTAGGGGATTGTAGTTTGAAGGTCACGGAAGATACAAACACTTTTATGGTATCAGAGCTGTCCTAGGATACCTCTGTTTCTTCCTAATTTCTTCTCTTCTTTTTCGAGAAATCTCTCTTCCTCTATTTCGGAACACTTCCATGGCTGAGAAAATCCATCCCGCCACCACCATCACTAATATCAAAACACACATCCCTCTTGCTTTGGATTATGAATCTGCTCAATACAGCAATTGGGCAACTCTTGTCATCATTCATGCCAAGGCAACCCTAACCTATGACCACATTAATCCGAAATCTGATGATGGCACTTTTTCTCCTCCCAAATCTTCTGTTGAACAAGCTCATTGGGATCGCATTGATAACATTGTTCGTCAATGGATCTACGGAACCATATCCAGTGATCTCTTGAATACTATAATCAATCCAGACGACACAGCTTTGGATGCTTGGAATCAATTGGCAGAATTATTCCAAGATAATAAAACTTCTAGAGCCATCCATCTTGAAATAGAATTTGCCAATACTAATCTGCGTGATTTTCCGGACGCAAAGGCGTATACACGCCGTCTCAAAGTTTTAGCCGATCAATTGGCAAACGTTGGTGCCAAAGTCTCTAATCAGCGTATGGTATTACGCCTCCTTACTGGACTCACGGATGCGTATGAGGGATTTGTTACTGTAGTTCAGAACAAATCTTCACTCCCTTCTTTTGATCAAGTCAAATCTATGCTTCTTCTTGAAGAAACTACTAAGGCAGAGCGAGCTAAACTTGATGCTTATGCCTCCTCTGCCATGGCGAGCTAAACTTGATGCTCATGCCTCCTCTGCCATGGTTGTTAAAGCCTCAACCGACGGTCGACAACAAAATTATCGGCAACGTGGTGAACGTGGGAACAATACAGGTGGTCGTGGGCGGTCAGGAAATAGTCGCAGCAATTCTGGAAATTCTGGAGGCCGTGACTTTCAACAATCTTCATGGAATTATCCCCCTTGGGATGGATGGTACCCCTACTCACACCAGCTGCCTCTATAGGGACCTCCACCATGTCCTTATCCAACTTGGGGTGTTTGGCCACCACCTTCAATGCCAAGACAGCAGGGAATTTTGGGTCCACGTCCATCTCAATCCTTCTATATGGCTGCCTCTTCTACCAATGATTATGCTCCAATGGATATTGATAAGGCTATGCACACTCTTTCATTGCAACAACCCGAAGAACACTGGTTTATGGATAGTGCAGCTACCTCTCACATGACTACTAATCCAGTTAATCTCACTTCTTATTCTCAATTGAGTCTCAATGATGGTATTGTTGTTGGTAATGGTAGCAAAATTCCAATTCGTGGTTTTGGTCATGCACCTTTGCCTCATTCTAGTCCACCTTTGCATCTCAAACAAGTGTTGCATGCTCCTAATTTAATTAAAAACCTTGTTTCTGTCCGCAAATTCACTGTTGATAATATGGTTTCTGTTGAATTTTATCTGTTTGGATTTTCTGTGAAGGACTATCCAACGGGGAGCCATCTCCTGAGATGTGATAGCACGGGTGACTTGTATCCCATCACCAATCCGAAATGTCTTCCTTTGTCTTCTGCTCAGTCTGCGTTTTCTGTTCTCTCATTAGCTCAGTGGTACAATCGTTTGGGTCATCCAGGACAAGATGTGCTTATGTCGCTTAGGCAAAATAATTTGATTTCATGTAATAAAGACAAAATTACATTTTGTCATTCTTGTCCTCTTGGAAAATCTATTAGACTTCCATTTCGTGATTCTCTTTCTACTACCTGTATGCCATTTGATATAATTCATAGTGATTTCTGGACTTCACCTGTTCTAAGCTCAAATGGTCATCGCTATTATGTGCTGTTTCTTGATAGTTTTACAAATTTCTTATGGACTTTTCCTATATCACATAAATCCCAAGTTTTTGGTGTTTTTCAATCTTTTCATAAATTTGTCAAAACGCAATTTGATAGACAAATCAAAACAATCCAATGTGATAATGGTCGTGAATATGACAATGTTAAGTTTCATGAGTTCTGTCAAGAAAATGGCATATCCATACGTTTCTCCTGTCCTTACTCTTCTTCTCAAAATGGTAAAGCGGAACGTAAAATCAAAACTATGAATAACATGGTTCGCACACTTTTACTACACTCTTCTATGCCTTCTTCATTTTGGCATCATGCGTTAGCTATGGCCACTTATCTTATTAATATTCTTCCTACAAAAGTGTTAGGATATAAGTCTCCCACCCAAGTACTTTATCATAAAGATCCTTTGTATTCTCATCTGCGTATTTTTGGTTGCTTGTGTTTTCCATTATTTCCGTCTTCTCAAATTCACAAGCTTGCATCTCGATTCACTCCATGTGTGTTTTTGGGATATCTGTCTAATCATAGAGGATATAAATGTTATGATTTGTCTTCTAGAAAAATTATTCTTTGTCGTCATGTTCAATTTGATGAAAGTGTTTTTCCTTTTTCTAAAATTCATAATCCCTCTCCTTCTACTTATGAATTTTTAAATGATAATTTGACACCTTTAGCCATTCATGGATTGCATGCAACTCCCTTCTATTCTCCTCCCAACTTGCAAACTTTACCCAACACACAACCGGCTGCACCTACCTAGCTATATTCATCTCCACCTGCCGTTACATCAGCCCAAACCATGCCTAATCCACCCGAGAATGCAAATCAGCCTTGCCAACCCATCCAGCCTGCTCAATCTATCCAACCCGAATTGCCTGCCCCTACTCGCATGACCACACGTAGCCAATCCGGAATCTTTAAGCCGAACCTCAAGTATACTCAATCCTTTCATGTTACTACATCTATTTCTCCCTTACCCACTGATCCAATTTTTGCACTTAAAGACCCAAATTGGAAACATGCTATGTTAGATGTTGAGGCTTTAATTAAGAATAAGACGTCGGATCTTGTCCCTCGTCCATCTAATGTGAACATTATTCGGTCTATGTGGAATTTTAGACATAAAAAGAGATCTGATGGTTCTTTTGAAAGGCATAAAGCCCGTCTTGTAGGTGATGGCAGGTCACAACGAGAAGGAATTGATTGTGAAGAGACTTTTAGTCCGGTTGTTAAACCTGCGACTATCAAAACAGTTCTCAGTCTTGCTGTTTCTAAGTCTTGGTCTATTCATCAACTAGACGTCAAAAATGCTTTCTTGCATGGAAATCTGAATGAGACCGTGTACATGCATTAACCATTGGGTTTTAGAGTTCCTTCTCAGCCGAATCATGGGTGCTTGTTAAAGAAATCACTCTATGGTCTCAAACAAGCGCCGCGGGCATGGTATCAGCGGTTTACAGACTTTGTTGCAACCATTGGTTTTGTTCATAGCAAAATGGATCACTCTTTGTTTATTTTTAGTCATGGTTCCAATATTGCCTACATTTTGGTCTATGTTGATGACATAATTCTTACAGCTTCTTCTGATGCACTACGATGGGACATCATTACACGTCTTAGTGCTGAGTTTGCTATGAAAGACTTGGGACCTCTTAATTATTTTCTTGGGATTGTTGTTCATCGAACAAACTTCGATTTATTTCTGACTCAACAAAAATATGCCGCTGAATTATTGGATCGTGCAGGTATATATACTTGTAAACCAAGTCTTACACTGGTTGACACTGCCTGTAAATTGAGTGCTCAATCGGGTGACTTATGTTCGGATCTAAAGCGGTATAGGCAACTAGCGGGTGCTCTGCAGTATCTCACTTTCACAAGACCAGACATTTGCTATGCCGTTCAGCAAGTATGTCTTTTCATGCATGCTCCAACAGAGAAACATATGAATGCATTAAAGAGAATTCTGCGATATGTTAAAGGCACCATTCATTATGGTCTGCATTTATCCAAGTCCACTAATAATTCCTTAATATCCTACACGGATGTGGACTGGGGAGGTTGTCCTGATGTACGTCGTTCTAATTCGGGGTATTGTGTGTTTCTTGGTAATAATCTTATTTCATGGTCCTCCAAACGACAACCTACCATCTCCAAATCAAGTGCCGAGGCCGAATATAGAAGTGTTGCCAATGTTGTGTCAGAATCTTGTTGGCTTCGTAATCTTCTACTGGAGCTTCATTGTCCTATTTGAATTGCTACTTTGGTTTATTGTGACAATGTCAGTGTTATCTATTTGAACAGAAATCTAGTACAACATCAACGCACTAAACACATTGAAATGGATATTCATTTTGTGCGCGAAAAGGTCCAAAAAGGTGACGTGCATGTTCATCATGTCTCCTCTCGATATCAAATAGGAGACATCTTTACAAAAGGGCTTCCACGAGTTCTCTTTGATGATTTCAGAGACAGTCTTAGTGTTCGTCCCTCTACCGCTAAGACTAAGGGGGTGTGATAGAGTTACTATATTTGTAAATATTCTGTTGCTATAATTGTGCACTAGGTTTTGTACCCTAGGTGGACTTGTATAAATAGTAGGGGATTGTAGTCTGAAGGTCACGGAAGATACAAACACTTTTACAATACAAATTAACGGCAAAAGCTACAAAATTTGGTAGAAGGGCTAGTTGGATTGGGATTACAACTTAACTATATAATCGTGTATTTGGGCAAATACATCATTTGCCTACTGAATTTGCGGAAAAAAAGTCTTGTGGCCCTCTTTACTTTAGAAGTGACTTTCTGACACCTTAAATTTTACTTTTTATAAAAATTGCACACCTGGTAAGAGTAGTCAATTGATTGTGTACAACACACGTGGATGACACAGAAAATTACAATTCCAAGTCATAATTAATTTTACCACGTTGAGTATCATGCAACAAAAAATTCATGAATCAAGCTAAATCAAACCTAAATCTAATCAAATCAGTAACTAACCTATAGGATTTCTCTAGAAATCTAAAAATCTCTATTTTTCCCTAACCCAAAATCCCTTGTCCCCCTTCCTAATCGCACCACAGCCCCTCCCCTATCCCCTTTGTTTTTCATTCACCAGAGCTTAAAGCTCCGGTGATCTGACCACCTCACATCACCGATAGCACCTTTGAAACTTGCTTTTGCCTTCATTCTTGTTTAAGTTGTGCTAACGAGAGAGACAAAGGGGCTTGTTGATCGAGACAACTCTCTTTTCTCCTTTTTCTTAGCATTTTCGGTGACCTGAGCTCAAGTCGCGCCGACCAGAGTTTCTTATCATCATTCCTCCGCCGTTCACTCCATCTTTGGTCTCCCTCTTTGTCTTTCAGTGAGCGCGGTAGAGAGCGAGTCGCAGTCTCACTTTTTAGGTCAATCTAGCCTGCTTTAGTATTACTCTCTACTTCTCCAGCAAGACCGGCCATAAGCCGACAAGACCAGTCAATAATTTACTAGTTACAAAAGCAATTTTAGAATGATAATAATTATTGATATTATTTTGATTTGTATATATATATATATATTGAAATGACCCGAAAATTCAATTTTGAAGAATTTTCATTTAAAAATTAAATTTTTATTCCAACCAATGAAATTCAGTGGAAAATATTTTATTATTGCTAAATCAGACCTGTAAATCAGTTTGAATTTTTTTGAAAACCAAGTGAAACTCGTAAACCAAGTAAAAAATCGAGTCAAATCATTGAATCGAGCCAAATCAGTTCGAATCGAACAAAATGCTCTAGAAAACAGCCTTTTTTTTCTTTCTTTTCTTTTCTTCCTCTTCCTTCCTCTCCAGCAAGCCAGCGTCGTCTTCCTCCCTCTCTTCAATTTTCTGGCCACCACCTAAGCTAGCCGACTCTACTTTCTCTTCGTCACTACGTCACTAGCTTCTCTCTCTCTCTCTCTCTCTCTCTCTCTCTCTCTCTCTCTACTTTCCTTTCTGCGAACGGCAGAGCAATCAGGCAAGTTGTAGTCTTCTCTCTGTGAACGGTGCAGCGACGCCTCTGTTCATTTCCGGCAATGCCATCACGGTCGAACGGCTCTAGCACCTTCCTCGGCGATGACATAGTCTTTCTCTCCCTCCCCGTTTATTTTCAGTGGCCGCAGTAATCAATTGAGCCGTTCCGGTCAATTAGAGGATCGATCTCGCTTAACCAACGCCAAAAATGGACTCCTGAGTGAAAACTGAGCCAGATGGTGTGAAGAGCGCTCGATTCCGAGCAATTACGATTTTTCAGCCATCGTAGGCTGCGGCTGCAATGCTCCAGCGATCAGCCGGCGAGTCTCCAGTGAGGCTTCAAGAGGCAAAATCATCTTCTCCTCGCGTAGATCGTGGAAACATAGTCCGATATTTGATTGGTACGCTCTAAGACCTAGTTCCTTATTTTTCGTATAAATTCCAAATTTAAAATCATTGATTGATTTAGTTGATTTTGAGTAAATTGTTAATTGAAGGACTTTGAAGTGTTAGGTAGAATGTTGGATTTGTCATGTGGACTCACAATATGCAATTAGAATTGTTTAGCTACTTAATTCTATGTATGTGCTAACATAGTTAATAAACTTAGAATAGTTAATGAAATACGAAGTAATGCAAATTTGGTAAATAGGCTTCTAAGCTGAAAATCGCAAACATGGATGAAATAGCAGTTAGCGTAACCTCAAAAAGACTTAGTCTTTTATTTATATGAATGCATGAGATTGTTAGCCCAAAAAAAAAATGTATTTGTGGTTTGTTTATTTTGATAATGTAATTACATAGCATTTTAATAAACTAAGAATATGATGTTAGTTGGTATTAATTATGAATTGAGCAAATATTTAGATGAACGAATAATGGTTATGGCGAACGGTATTAGTTGTTGTGAATTGCCCGATGGAAGGGCTATGAGAATTTATTATTATATGGTGATATGGCTATTAAAGGAGGATGGGAAATTTGACTTGATTGGTTGCCCGATGGATGGGCTGTGTGGGTTGAATGAATAATTAATGCAATTATTGATATTTTAACAGGTGGATAGTCATTTTTTAAGGGAGATTTTGTCGAAATTAGATTAGTTTTACCTGTTAAATAAGGTTGTTGGGTTATTTAGGACTAGCCTTTATTTTTTTATTTAGCAGAGTACTTTATTCAATTCTTTTCTCCCCTTTGAATTTCAAATTCTTTTAGATCGTTCTAGTTGATTCACTGATTCGATAAGTTAGAATCGAAATTTGAGTCTTTTCCCATCTAGTATAGAAAATAACAATAAATGGTGCATTGCCAATTGCATCATACATAAATCATTACTATATAGAGCTTTGTCTTCAATTATTTATTCTTGTTATTTATTTATTTATTTATTTATTTTCAAGTAACAGTTATTATATTATATTATTATTTAATACTCTTATATTTATTTGAATTGGTATATGAATATCTATTTAGACTTGCATGATAATGTATAATTATTTAATATGCTTGCATTGTTTGATTAATTGTGTTGTGACATTTATTTGCCTTTTTTGTGTGGAATTGGGATGAAGAGGGTCACCATGGGTTTGTGAGGACGGTTCTGGAAATGATGAAACTATGAAATTCGACCATCAGCCATTTATGGGGATCGGTGCCCCGTGTGCACCTGATGATATGGATTATATAGAAAACCACAAGGTGGCTTCTTGATGGTTCGGAAAAGAAAAGAGAGTATAAAAAAAATAAATGACTGAATGAAATGAAATGAAATAAGAGGGCTGGTCAAGTGAGGATTAGACCGGTCTGCCAGGTATGGGGGATCGGCTCCCTAGTGCACACGTCATGAGAGGATGGGCATGTGTGAGGATGGCTCATCGAGGGTTCTGGTGACACCACTAACCAATCTCCACCTGTTTGATTACTTGAAGGTGCGATTGTTTGTGCGTGCTGATGATGTTCTATTTGTTTGATTGGATGAGTGCTCATTTTAGTACTTCATGAAGCATTTTGTGTGAATGCTTGTGATATGCATTAATTATTATTCATTATTAAGCTCACATTTCCTTTGTTTAAATTCTTCCAGGAAGTAGATTTCTTTTGCCCGGTTAGAGCTCTGTCTCCTTCCCCGCAGAGCTAGAAAATTGACTTTTAGAATTAGCAGTTATTTAATTATATAGCTATATTCACTAACACTTATTTATATTTATCTGTTAGTGAACTCCGCAGTTGTAGGATTTTAACCGATAAACTGATGAGGAGGTTTAGTTATTTATTTTTGTGAATGCATGAATCTGTTAGCTCATATTAAGGATGTTTTGTATTTAATTGGACCCAATCTATAAAATGTATAAGACGTTACATTTGGGCCAAATTATAATACAATTATGAGATTTATTATTCATGGCAATATGGACTGAATGTTTGAAATTCATATTTATATGGTTAAATTTTAGTGGTTCAGGCTTACTACGGGCCTCAGGGGCCTTAAGCTTACCTGGGCCTTAAACTTACTTGGGCCTTAAACTTACTTGGGCCCTAGTACCGGTTCGTCCAATGGAAGCGAGTCATGATATATATATATAAATGGACCAAATGTTAGAAATTCATATTTATATGGTTAAATTTTAGTAGTTCAGGCTTATTACGGACCTCAGGGGCCTTAAGCTTACCCGGGCCCTAGTGTCGGTTCGGCCAATGGAAGCGAGTATATATATATATATATATATATATATATATATTGTTAAGCTCTCAGAAATTGAGGGTGTGGAAAATTTAGAATTAGTCCCTTCTAGGCTTAATTGAGAATATTTATATTGATAGAGAGATAATTATAGTTGGATAAGGATAATATGAATCCTAGTTTATCTGTTAATTAGAGTTTATTTAGGAGTCTAATGTCTTTTTATATTATTCTTTTATACAGTTTATTATTGTATATTATTATTATTATTATTATTATTATTATTATTATTATTATATATATATATATATATATATATATATATATATATATATATTGTTTATGTTTGATTTTTGTTGTCCAGATTTTCAGATTTTTTGTTCATGTTATTTAATATTTCAGATCTGCAAATTCTATATTTTTTATCTTTGAAACCTTTGAAATCAATTGTTTGGGTGAGAGAAGAGATGAAATTGGTTTGATAAATAAGTAAGAGGAGAGATGAGATTGATTTAGTTTGGGAATAATCCTAATCCAGCGTGAATTTGCAGAAAGAAAATAGGATGAGAGAGAGAAAAAATAAGTTTAATAATATTCCAATTAACTTAGTAATAAAAAAATACTTTTTGATGATTTAAAATGCAATCTAGGAATATTTTTACAAGTTCACGTGCCAGGAAAAGAGTTTGCCTTTTCACGCGTTGTTGATTGGATTAATAAATGTGTGATGTCAGCAATTTGACAACTTTAAGTGCCATAAGGTCATTTTGAAAGTAAAGTGGCCACAAGACTTTTTTGTGCAAGTTCAGGGTCAAATGATGTATTCCGCCTCGTGTATTTTAAAAACAGCAGTAGGGCTATGCATGGTTCCTGGGGGATCTGAATCGAACCAAGAAGCCGTACTGAACTAAACTAAGGAACCGTACTAAACCGAACTAGAACCGAAAAAGAACCTAAATAGTAGGAGCTAAACCGTGCCGAACCGAATGCAATTTATTATTTTGGTTCTGGTTCCGGTTCTTATAAAGAACGATACTAGAATCGAACTGAACCGAACCGAACGAACCAAAAAGTCGATTTTTGTCCTTATATTTTTCTTTGATGTTTCAGTATATTATGTTATTTCTAGTAGACATTAAATTTTATTATTTGAAACAAAATCTTTATTAGTTGATACTCTTTAATTAATAATACAAATGGAGTATAAATTAAAATTATTTATCCCCCATAAAAAATTAGTATCTCGTCATCTCTTTTTGTATATAATATTTTAACAATATGATAAATTATCAATGTTTATATAGTATTTTACTATCCTATAATTTCAATAAAAAGTATTTTTTTTTAATTATAATTGACCCATTGTTAAAGAACTATATTAAAAAGTATATTATACCAAACTAAAGTGCTATAATATTTTGAGATAATCTTATTTGATTGATTACTTTGGTTTCCAATTTAAAATCAAAATTATTCCTTTAATCAACTGAAATTATATATTGTTAACTAGATAATAATTAATATTGTTATCAATAATTAATCCTTCATCTTCAAAACCACGTAGTTTTGATTTTAAAGAGTGTAAGTCAAAACTACGTCATTTTTATGTAGGTTTTAAAATAAAGGTAGTTCACCTCCATTGTTAAGATAACAAGTTAACAAATAGGTTAGACAAATCCTCCTACATCTTTATGGATTGATTCATGTCAAACAAGTCCTCTTATATGTTTTTATGGATTGATTCATATCAGCTCTTTCTCCTCATTCTACTTTACATAATATTACATCAATAATTTATTTGTACCAAATTCTCTTATATCTTTATGGACTGAGTCACATCAGACAAATCCTCCTATATATCTTTATAGATTGAATCATATCAGCTCTTTCTCCTTATTCTACTCTACATTGATCCCTATTTGCATGTCAGTGGGTTGGTCTGGTATGAGAAGTTATGGAAAAGAGTATATTACAGCATCTCTAATTCGTGAATTTCTAATGATCGCCGTGTTCCGCATGCTAGATCCTCTACTATTCTATATTACATCTAGTTTGAATTTATTTGTCAAATCCTCCTATATCTTTATAGATTGATTCATATAAGACAAATCCTATTATTTATCTTTATAGATTGATTCATATCAGCTCTTTCTCCTCATTCTACTCTACACAATATTACATCTAGTTTGAATTTATTTGCATCCAATCCTCCTATATCTTTATAGATTGGTTCATATAAGACAAACCATACTATATATCTTTATGGATTGATATATATCAGACAAATCCTCTTATATATCTTTATGGATTGATTCATATCAGCTCTTTTTCCTCATTCTACTCTACACAATATTACATCTAGTTTGAATTTATTTGTATCAAATTGCAACAAGATTGCTGCACTTTTGTAGGACTCTAGTTCTATAAATTGCACCTGTGAATGATCAAATGAAACACACAAATACCTTTCTTCTTCTTTGCTTTATATCCACAAAGCTTATTTTATTATTTTTTGTTTCTCTTTTCCATCTTTTCTTGGCTCTACAAAGTTATTTGGTTATTAATCGGCGGAAAAGTAAAGTTTGAATTGTGAATAATTGTTTTTCTTCTTTTTTGTCATTTTCAAGAGCAAAGGTACTTGTTGTTCTACCTATTTTTTTTTTATCATTTTCGTCTTTTATTGGTTTTGGTTGTGTTCCATCTTTTAACCATGTTGTAAACTATATACAATACAGTAACATATAATCATAATAAATAAATCTTGTCCTCAACAACCATTAATAAATGAATAGACCTTGATTAAATTTTATTTAAAATGAATTTGTGTCATTCCTTGCATAAAGAAAAATAAGAAATTAGATATACAATTTGTTTTCTTACCTGAGTAACGAAATAAACCATCTGATGCATTTATGAAGTCCACTAGAAATTTCAGTATAACATCAGCAGTATAATCCATGGATCAAAGCTTTATTTTGTATGTTCTTGATAATAGATATTGAAGGCATTGTCCTTAAATTTTCAATTTGAGTAGTTTGATTGAAATCAAAAGACTAGTAGTGATAGAAAAAAATTAAAAAAGAATACAATCCCATAATTAATTTGGAGTGATATTAGTTCACCGTTTCGATTTTATAATTTTTGGGTTGTTTTAAATATTTTAATTTTTTTTATTTATAACTACTTAATTATAAATTTACATTTAAAAGTAAAAATATATTAGCTCAATTTCTAGTTAAATTAATCTTTGCATGATTTTATAATTTTTAGTTTATTTTAATTATTTCTTTTTTTCAATTTATAACTACTTAATTATTAGTTTATATTTAAAAGTAAAAATATATTAGTTCAATTTCTAGTTAAATTAATCTTTGCATGATTTTATAATTTTTGGTTTATTTTAATTATTTCTTTTTTTTTATTTATAACTACTTAATTATTAATTTTATATTTAAAATTAAAAATAAATTAGCTCAATTTCTAGTTAAGCTTATTTTATATTTTTTTGGCTTATTTTAATTATTTCTTTTTTTCGGATTATAACTATGTTATTATAAATTTATATTTAAAAGTAAAAATATATTTTAGCTCAATTTCTAGTTAAAATAATCTTTTCATGATTTTATAATTTTTATTTTATTTTAATTATTTATTTTTTTCGATTTATAACTACTTAATTATGAATTTATATTTAAAAGTAAAAATATATTAGCTCAATTTCTAGTTAAATTAATCTTTGCATGATTTTATATTTTTTGGCTTAATTTAGTTGTTTCTTTTTTTAATTTATAACTACTTAATTATAAATTTATATTTAAAAGTAAAAAAATATATTAGCTCAATTTCTAGTTAAATTAATCTTTGCATGATTTTATAATTTTTCTTTCTCAACTTTTAAGTGTTTTCTTTTCCTTAGATCATATAATTTTGACATATTTATTACTATTTTATATATGATTATGTCTATTTAATAGTAAAATCAAATCAATAGATTTTATAGTTAATGCATTTATTTTACATGATTTTGAAATATAGATTTGAACGTATGAAATTTTGCTCTTTTAATAATTAGTTTAAGTATTTGTGTTTTTATGAACTTTGCTCATTTTGTATAAATTTATTATATTGTTTTTAATGTTTTAATTTTTTTTTCACAGAAAATGATAGGAAGTAATTCTAAAAACCTGAAAGGAAGGCTACTTCAAGTGTAACTAAAAATACACAGCAGACTAGTACTATTATTGACATTGATGAAGGTAATGAGTCTATGTATTCTCCTAAATGTAGTAAACCAAAAAGGTAGGAGTGAGGTTTGGTTTCATTTTGAAAAATTGCATGATTGTAAAGGAAAAGAGACTGGGAGGGCTAGATGTGTATGATGTAAAAAGATTTAAATTGTAAAAGTGAAAGTGTTGCATCGGGCATGTGGAAGTGGAAGCATCTAAAGAAAGCATGTAACATGTTTGTGAATAAAAGTGAGCTTTTCAAAGGCAAGTCTCAAAAAACCATTATTTTCATTAATTGCATCTAAATGTTAAAAAGGTCTCTCTAACCATAGATATATGAACTAGTATTCAGAATTTGTCTTATTTACGTTTGACTGCTCATTTTATTGACTGTGATTGGAAAATGCAAAAATTCATATTGAATTTTATTGCCATTAAGAGTCATAAAGGGGTGAATATTGGAAATGTCATTGATTTTTGTATGGAGGAGTGGGGTTTGTCTAAGGTCATGTGTATTACTATTGATAATACATTATCTAATAAGACTGTTGTTTCACAATTAAAGAAAAAATTGCTAAAGAAAAATGCATTTGTATTGGGTGGAGATGCATTCTATATGAGGTGTTATGCTCATTTTATCCAATTAGTTGTGAAGGATAAGCTTGCAACTATTCAAGATTCTATTAAAAGGATTAGGGATGTAGTGAACATATAAGGAGCAGTCCACAACGTTTGAATATGTTTAAGAAGTGTTGTGAGTTAGCAAGACTTAAATCCAAATTCTCTTTGCAATTAGATTGTCCAACTAGGTGGAATTCGACTTATTTGATGTTGGAATCTGCATTAACATATGAGAAAGTTTTGGATAAATTAGATGATATAGACAGTCGATTTGAAGATGAGTTTGGGGATGAGTTGCCTAGTGAAATTGATTGGAATAATGCTAGAATCATTTGCAAATTCCTTAAGAAATTTTATGACGTTACTTGCAAATTATTTGGTTCTTTATATTCCACATCTAACATTTATTTTCCCGAGATCATGAAAATTTTAAAGGAATTGCAAAATTGTGAAACTAGTACAGATGAAAAAAATTGTTGAAATGGGAAGGCAAATGAGATTAAAGTTTGACAAGTCTTGGGTTCATTGAACAAAATGAATGTGATGCTTTTTGTAGCAATTATCTTATACCATAGATACAAGTTGAATTATATAAAAGCTAAATACATTGCATATTATTCTCAAAATAATGCTACGATGTTGAGTGATAGGGTGCTAAATGCATTAAAAGAAATGGTGAATGGTTATAAAAGGGAGAATGGAGTATAGCTTGAAAGACATTTAGAAGAACTTCCTGAGAAGTTCACTAAGGATTTTGATTTGTTATTGTGGTGGAAAGTGAATTTAGTTATTGTATCCTATTTTATCTAAAGTAGTAAGGGATATTTTGGCAATTCAAATGTTCAACGGTTGCTTCTAAATCTACATTTAGTACTGGAGAAAGAACTTTAGATCAATTTAGGAGTTCGTTGTTTCCAACTATTGTAAAGGTCTTAATTTGCTGCTAAGATTGGTTGAGAAATCCAAGTAAGCCTATTCAGCTTAAAGAATCCATCGAAGAACTTGAAAGTTAGGAGTCAGGTATAACTAAACTATTATTTTCAAATAAAGTGTATGATATTAATTATTCAATGACTTATTTTTTTCCTTTTCTCATTATGAAAATTAGAGATTATGAAAGATCCTAAAGTTATGGAATTGATCATTCCAAGAACCAAAGTGGATTGCTAGATATTTCAACTTGTAAGTGACAATTAGTAAATTTAATTTACAATATGTGAAAGTAGTGATAATATATTATTTTAATTAAATCAATATTTTACGTTGCGTGGAAGCGGATAATCTTTCACTTTATTAGAATTTCATTGTTATTGACATGTATTTTATTTTTATCATTCTTTTCAATGGATTGTTTATTAGGCGTTTAAGCCTATATTAGATATGAGTAAATAATGTATTGTTTATATTTATTTTCTTGCAAGTTACTTTTTTTTATTTATTTTTAGGCACAATTTATATATGTGATAAGCCGGAGGAAGGTGAGGATGACGTCAAGTCATCATGCCCCTTATGCCCTGGGCTAATACACGACCAATTAATGTTTGAATAAAAATCCTTTCCGACATCGTCCCATTTCGAGGAAAAAAACGAAAATGAAATAGGAACAACCGTGCTGGTTGTAATAGATATTACATGTTTTTTGTTCAAAACACTTATGAAGCTTCACTGTTCCCTAGGATTGGCTTTAGGCCTTTCCTGCGCAGCTTAGGTAGAAGGTGAAGAAGGCCCAGCGAAAAAAATGATATTTTCACGGATACAGTGGCTCGCCTGGTTACTTAAGGTTTTAAACAACATGCTGGTGTGGATTTTCATGAAACCTAAAGTCGTAAGACCATGTATGGGTGTTGACGCCTGCCCAGTGCTGGAAGGTCAAGGAAGCCCGATTCGCATCATTATGCTCAATAAAAGGAATGAGGGAAGCTTTATTAGCCTATCAGTCGAGACTCTTTCAGTTGCACTAGTGGAGAAAGAAATGGGCTTCTTAGAGGCCATCGGGTCTGGATCTCCTGCGGGAATGATTTGGAAGATCCAAAATAAAAAATAGTGGTATTTGCAACCCTATTTTATTTGTCCAATCTGTGGGCATGAAACCAATAGTTTCAGCTACAACCCTCCTTACCGAAATCGAAAGCTGGATGGAATGCCCGACTCGGCTTATGGATGCGACAACGGACTTCGAGGGGAGGGAGTGTTAACCGGCGTTGGATGCTTTCAACTGTTCCCACCTCCTGGGCGAGACAAGCTACCTTTAGCTAGGAGCCTCTTTTTCCTTCTGCCCAGCTCCCCGAAAACAACGTTTGACTTGCGTATCCATGTGGGATAATGATAAGGAAGAGAAGCATCACGGCAAATAGAATTAAAACATTTATAGCTCCCACATAAATAAGGAGTTGTGCAGCATCTACAAAATGAGAGTTTGATAAAATATAGAATAAAGATATACAAACAAGAACAAATCCCAATGAAAAAGCAGAATAAATTGGATTGGTAAATAATACCACTCCAAGACCTCCGAATATAAGACCTAATCCTAAAAAGCTCAAACAATCCCAATCCGCTCCTCTCACAGTGGAGGAACAGATAATGACTATTTATGCTAGAACGACAGAAGTGCTACTATTGATACGGATCCACTATTGCCAACCACCTATGAAGCTCAAGGGAACAAGGACCACAACAATGGCAATCCATTAGCACTTCCTAGTGGACCAATTACAAGGAGCCGTGCAAAGAAGTATGGAGCAACCATGTCCTTATACATTCAAGAACAAATCACACAAGAGCTCCATGACCTTGCTTTCAACAAGTGCTATGAAGAACTTGGAGGAACACCTAAGTTTCTCACATTAATAGAAGCACAAGTTGAGTGGGAACCATGTTTGGATAGCACGCCCGTGCAAGGTGGCACACCCCAGGCCGTGCAAGCTACTGCCTTTCAAGGAACAACCCATGACTCGGGGCACGCCCGTGCCATTCAGCACGCCCCAGGCCGTGCAAGCTACTGCCTTTCAAGGAACAACCCATGACTCGGGGCACGCCCGTGCCATTCAGCACGCCCCAGGCCGTGCACCTTACTGACTCTCGCAAAGGAAACTCTTCCATGCGCGCACGCCCCTGCAAGCTGACACGCCCCAGACCGTGCACTTCTCTACCTCTCGCGAAGGAAGTCACACCATGCGCGCACGCCCGTGCGCCTTGGCACGCCCTAGACCGTGCACTAGCCTGCCTCTCATTAACATAGTTAGTTATTTTGAGTTCTTTGCTTTGTAAATGGGTTGGGCCTCCTATAATTCGACCCCCCATGATTATTTTAGCCTTGGTTTGTTTAGATTTAGTTAATCTTTAGTGGATTTGGATTAAATCTCCAAATCCTTAAGTTGTTATGATTTTTGTTAGTCAACTCCTTAGTTGGTTTAGATTTGTTAAATCCTACTCCTTAGCTAACTCTAAATCCTCTAAGGATCTGGACCTCTTAGATTAGTATAAATAGTTTGTTATTTGTAACTTTAGAAAAAATCAACAATTAATGAATTAATCAAGAGAGATTCTCTTCTTCAGGCTTAGGCGTGTTTGCTTTAGAGAGAGTGTGAGATTGCATTCTTCTAATTGCATTAAGAATCAAGGTAAACTTATCAATTCATTGTGGCGTTTATCTTATTCTTTTACTCTATTATTGGTGTTCTTGCTTCTTTAAGCTTTGGGTGCCATAGAGGGGAGTTTATTCTAGATCTTTGATCTCTTCCAAAACTTGTCATTGAGTTCATGAAATTTATTTTCATTGGGTTCCGCGTCCATTTGGTATCAGAGCCAAAGATTAAGGTAAATTCTTATTTATCTTAGCTCTAGGGTTTATGTTTATTTGTTTTTCTTGTTCATCTTGTTCTTGTGTTTGTTTTCTTGTTCATCTTGTTTCTTTTGTGTTTGTTTTCTTGTTTCATTAGTTCAATTCGTTTTTGCTTCAATTAAATTTGTCAATTTCGTTCTTGTTTCAATTCTGGAAGTTTAGATCTTAGATCTTGTTGACTAAAAAAAAAAAAAAAAAAAAAGAGTATAGAAAAGAATTTCGTCCACCATTGAAATTTGCTTGTGTGGATCTTGATTTTGTTCCTGAATCCAAGGGATTTGATCCTAATTCAAAGGAATTTTACCTTATTTTGTGGGATTTTGCCATATTTTGTGGGATTATTCCTAATCCTTAAGAGATTTGACCATATTTAGTGGGATTGTTCCTAATCCTAAGGGATTTGACCATATTTTGTGGGATTTAGTTTATCCACTATAATCTTGTGATAAAATCCAATCTTAACTACTTGTGGATAAGATAACAAAAATTAGTTGACCATATCTTTTGAGATTGAGCAAAATCTACCACAATCCTTGTCAAATCTAAGAATCCTACTTAAATTGGGTTGCATTAAAAGGGGAACAAGGCAGCACGCCCGTGCTTCACCTCAAGCACAACCGTGCACTTTTTTGACTTCCACTTGTTGGACTAAGACCTATTTACGCACGCCCGTGCTCCATCTAGCACGCCCGTGCACAGTACTGAACCTATTAAACAAGTTGTTTTCTTTTGTTTTTTTTTCCTTGTTTGCTTGCTTTGTTTTGGGTAGAATTAATTAGGTCCATATTTGGTTTGCTTTGTAGTAAGCTAAATTCATACATTATATCCTAATATTGTCTTCTAAATTCTAGTTTCTTTGTTTTTGTGTGAGCTATCTTTTGCTTCTATTACATTGTTAGGGTGTGTTTGCTTGTTTACTACACTCTAATTGAACATCAAAGTAGTGCATTGTTTATGTTCTTGTGCTACTGTCCATATCATTTTGAGTCTTCTTTCTAGATTTTGTGCTTGCTTTTCATTGTTAAGTTTTATTCCTTGATTCTAAACGTGCTCTTGAGTTGATTGGTTGAACTAAGATTCTGAAGTTCAATTGGAAGAATTGCAAGGAGTGATTAAGGAGTGTAAACACGTGAGGGAGTGATTTACCAACTTCTTTTGTGTTTTCTCTTGAATACTAACCATGAGTTCAGGCAAATCTGGAGATGGAAGTCCAATTAATGATCCTCAAATGAGAGTTTTCATGGAAGCAATTCAAGGACAGTTTAGAACCTTCAATAACCTTTTCCAAGACATGAAGGAGGAATTGCAAGAGATAAGGGCTTCACAAAGTTCCAATGCAACAAGAGCTCGACATCAAGCTAGATTTCGACCCCATGATGATGAAGATACTGAAGGTACTAATTCTAACAAACTTGATGGAGACTTGGGATCAATTAAGATGAGGATTCCAGAATTCAAAGGCAACAACAATGCTGAAGAATTCCTTGAATGGGAGAGAAAGGTAGAACAAATCTTTGAATGCCATAACTATTCTCAAGAAAAGAAATCCCATCTTGCTGCTGTTGAATTCAAAGGCTATGCCATGTTTTAGTGGGAACAATTGCTCTTGAAAAGAAGAAGAAAGGGATTGAGACCTGTACCCCCATGGGAGATCATGAAAGAATTGATGCACCAAAAGTTTGTCCCTACTCACTACTTTAGGGATTTACACAATAAATTAGCTAGAATGGTGCAAGGAGGAAGGAGTGTGGAAGAATACTACAAGGAGATGGAGATTTGCATGGCTAGAGCCAAGATTGAGGAAGAAGAGCAAATCACCATGTCACGATTCCTTGGAGGTTTAAACAAAGATATTGCTGATGCCTTAGAGATGTATAGGTATGATAGCTTAGAAGAGATGGTAGATACGGCCATGAAACTTAAAAGACAGAAAAAGGGAAGATCCAACACCAACAAGTATTCCAACAACACATGGGGATCTAAATGGTCTAAAGAAGGTGAGAAGAAGGAATTTAGAGGTTCAAATTCTCAAAGGACAGAATCAACTTCAAAAGGTAAAGAAACTGTCCAAACTCCATTCAAAAGCAACAAAGGTACTTCTAACTCTACAACCCCTTCTAGAGAAATTAAATGTTTTAAATGTTTGGGAAAAGGGCATTATGCATCTCAATGTCCTAATAAAAGAGTTATGATTGTTAAAGATGATGGGGATGTTAGTTCTGAATCTGAATGTAGTAATTGTGATGACATGCCTAATTTAGATGATGATAATGATGATTCAGAAAATTTGATACTTCCTGAACATGTAGAAGCTTTGGTTGCTAGACGTGCTTTGAACATGCATGTTAAAGAGGAAAGCCTTGAGCAACGTGAGAATATATTTCACACTAGATGTTTGATTAGTGGGAAAGTGTGTACTCTTATTATTGATGGGGGTAGTTGCACTAATGTTGCTAGTGTAAACATGGTAAACAAACTGAACTTAACTTGTCTCAAGCATCCTAAGCCTTATAGGTTGCAATGGTTGAATGATTGTGGGGAAGTGAAAGTGACTAAACAGATACTTGTGCCATTTTCTATTGGATGGTATGAAGATGAAATTTTGTGTGACATAGTACCTATGCAAGCTGGACATCTATTGTTGGGAAGACCATGGCAATATGATAGAAGAGCACTTCATGATGGATTCCACAATCGATACTCATTGGTTCATAAAGGGAAGAAGGTGGTTCTTGTACCATTATCACCTCAAGAGGTTTATGAAGACCAAAGAAAGATAGTAGAGAGAGAGAGAGAGAGGTTTCGGCCTTGAGAAAAAAGGAGAGTGAGAATCTGAGATTGAGAGAACAAAAGAGAGAAAAGAGCAAGGATGAGGAAAAGAGGCCACAAAAATGACAAAACAAATTAATGGCCCAATTGTGAGTAAAAGAGAAAGAGAGGAGAAAAAGAAACAGACTTTTTATGCAAGAATTAGAGAGGTTAAGTGTGCCATTGCCTTGGAGAAGCCCATATTGCTTCTTAGGTACAAGGAAGTTTTATTTACTGAATCTAACACTAACCTTGACAATTTGCCTTCTATGTTTGTTTCTATGTTGCAGGAATTTGATGATGTCTTTCCTAGTGAACTACCTAGTGGTTTACCACCTTTAAGGGGAATAGAACATCAAATTGACTTCATTCCTAGTTCCACCATTCCTAATAGGCCTGCCTATAGAAGCAATCCAATGGAGACAAAGGAGTTGCAAAGGCAAGTTGATGAACTTATGGAGAAAGGTTTGGTGAGAGAGAGCATGAGCCCGTGTGCCGTTCCCGTGCTTCTAGTACCTAAAAAGGATGGAACATGGCGCATGTGTGTTGATTGTAGAGCGGTCAACAAAATTACAGTGAAGTATAGACACCCTATCCCTAGACTTGATGATATGTTAGATAAATTGCATGGGGCAGCTTACTTTACTAAAATTGATTTAATGAGTGGTTACCATCAAATTAGGATGCAACCAGGCGATGAATGGAAAACTGCTTTTAAAACTAAGTATGGTTTGTATGAATGGTTAGTTATGCCTTTTGGACTATCTAATGCACCTAGTACTTTTATGAGGCTTATGAACCATGTATTGCGTGCCTTCTTAGGAAAGTTTGTGGTTGTATACTTTGATGATATACTCATCTATAGCAAGTCTCTTAATGATCATATTGAGCATGTTAGGATAGTGTTACAAACTTTAAGGACAGAAAAGTTGTATGCTAAACTTAACAAATGCACATTTTGTATAGATAGACTTGTATTTCTTGGTTTTATTGTGAGTGCACAGGGTATTGAAGTAGATGAGGAGAAAGTAAAAGCTATCAAAGATTGGCCAACTCCCAAATCAGTTTCTGAAGTTAGGAGTTTTCATGGGTTGGCAAGCTTCTATAGAAGGTTTGTTAAAGATTTCTCTTCAATTGCAGCACCACTAACAGAAATTATCAAAAAGGAAGTTGGGTTCAAGTGGGGAGAAGAGCAGCAAAGGGCATTCGAAACACTAAAAGGGAAGTTAACTTCTGCACCTATACTTTCTTTGCCTAACTTTGAGAATACTTTTGAGATTGAGTGTGATGCTTCTGGAGTGGGAATTGGGGCTGTCCTGATGCAAGAAAAGAAGCCAATTGCCTACTTTAGTGAGAAGTTGAATGGAGCACAACTCAACTATTCAACCTATGACAAAGAGCTTTATGCCTTGGTAAGAACCTTACATGTTTGGCAACACTACTTATTACCTAAAGAGTTTGTCATCCATACTGACCATGAGGCCCTAAAACACTTGAAGGGACAAGGTAAGCTCAATAAAAGACATGGTAAGTGGGTTGAATTTATTGAACAATTTCCATATGTGATTAAATACAAGCATGGAAAAGACAATGTTGTTGCTGATGCATTATCAAGAAGATATACTCTAATTACTGCCCTTAGTTCTAAATTACTTGGATTTGAGTATATTAAAGACTTGTATGTGAATGATTCTGACTTTGGCAACATATATGTAGCATGTGAGCATGGAGCATTTGATAAGTTCTATAGACATGATGGATATTTGTTTAAGGGCAGCAAACTTTGTATGCCTACATGTTCTATGCGTGAATTGCTTGTGCTTGAATCTCATAGTGGGGGATTGATGGGACACTTTGGGGTACATAAGACTTATGATATGTTGAATGAACACTTCTATTGGCCTCACATGATTAAAGATGTAGAGAGGGTTTGTAACTCTTGTATTACTTGTAAACAGGCCAAATCTAAGTCTATGCCTCATGGATTATACATGCCTTTACCTGTTCCTAGTTCTCCTTGGATTGATATATCTATGGACTTTGTACTTGGATTACCTAGGACTAAGCATGGTAAAGATAGCATATTTGTTGTTGTTGATAGATTTAGCAAGATGGCTCATTTTATTCCTTGTCATAAAACTGATGATGCCAACAATGTTGCTGAATTATTCTTTAAGGAAGTGGTAAGATTGCATGGGGTACCAAGAACTATAGTTTTTGATAGGGATGCAAAGTTCCTTTCACACTTTTGGAGAGTTTTGTGGGGTAAGCTTGGAACTAAATTACTTTATTCTACAACTTGTCATCCACAAACAGATGGACAAACTGAAGTTGTGAATAGAACTTTAGGAACATTACTTCGTGCTATTGTGGGTAAGAACTTAAAAACTTGGGAAGATTGTTTGCCATTCATTGAGTTTGCATATAATCGTAGCATACATTCTACTTCAGGTTTTAGCCCATTTGAACTTGTTTATGGCTTTAATCCACTAACTGTATTAGATCTTGTTCCTTTACCTTTGAATGAACTTTCTAATCTAGATGGTGAGAAAAAGGCAGAATTGGTGAAGTCTTTACATGAGGAGGCTAGAGCCAACATAGAAAAGAGGAACAAGCAATATGCTAATCAAGCCAACAAGGGTAGAAAGAAGTTAGTGCTTATGCCAGGTGATTGAGTTTGGGTACACTTTCGCAAGGAAAGATTTCCCAATCAAAGGAAGAATAAGCTAGATGCACGTGGAGATGGTCCATTCCAAGTCTTAGAGCGCATCAATGACAATGCCTACAAAATAGACTTACCAGGTGAGTATGGTGTTTCTGCAACTTTTAATATTAGTGATTTGTCTCCCTTTGACATGGATGCAGATTTGAGGACAAATCTTTTTAAAGAAGGGGGGGATGATACGGATCCACTATTGCCAACCACCTATGAAGCTCAAGGGAACAAGGACCACAACAATGGCAATCCATTAGCACTTCCTAGTGGACCAATTACAAGGAGCCGTGCAAAGAAGTATGGAGCAACCATGTCCTTATACATTCAAGAACAAATCACACAAGAGCTCCATGACCTTACTTTCAACAAGTGCTATGAAGAACTTGGAGGAACACCTAAGTTTCTCACATTAATAGAAGCACAAGTTGAGTGGGAACCATGTTTGGATAGCACGCCTGTGCAAGGTGGCACACCCCAGGCCGTGCAAGCTACTGCCTTTCAAGGAACAACCCATGACTCGGGGCACGCCCGTGCCATTCAGCACGCCCCAGGCCGTGCACCTTACTGACTCTCGCAAAGGAAACTCTTCCATGCGCGCACGCCCGTGCAAGCTGACACACCCCAGACCGTGCACTTCTCTGCCTCTCGCGAAGGAAGTCACACCATGCGCGCACGCCCATGCGCCTTGGCACGCCCTAGACCGTGCACTAGCCTACCTCTCATTAACATAGTTAGTTATTTTGAGTTCTTTGCTTTGTAAATGGGTTGGGCCTCCTATAATTCGACCCCCCATGATTATTTTAGCCTTGGTTTGTTTAGATTTAGTTAATCTTTAGTGGATTTGGATTAGATCTCCAAATCCTTAAGTTGTTATGATTTTTGTTAGTCAACTCCTTAGTTGGTTTAGATTTGCTAAATCCTACTCCTTAGCTAACTCTAAATCCTCTAAGGATCTGGACCTCTTAGATTAGTATAAATAGTTTGTTATTTGTAACTTTAGAAAAAATCAACAATTAATGAATTAATCAAGAGAGATTCTCTTCTTCATGCTTAGGCGTGTTTACTTTAGAGAGAGTGTGAGATTGCATTCTTCTAATTGCATCAAGAATCAAGGTAAACTTATCAATTCATTGTGGCGTTTATCTTATTCTTTTACTCTATTATTGGTGTTCTTGCTTCTTTAAGCTTTGGGTGCCATAGAGGGGAGTTTATTCTAGATCTTTGATCTCTTCCAAAACTTGTCATTGAGTTCATGAAATTTATTTTCATTGGGTTCCGCGTCAACTATGATGCCCGGTTTTGCTTCTCCCTTACTACACTCACCTTTAGCCCTCGCTTCTATCATCCGACATCGCTCTCGGCTTCCTTGACAAGGCAATGTGAGATCAGTTCTTTTCTTAGTGAAAGAAGAAGAAGAGGAAAAGGGGCTAAGTAAGGTAGATAGGTTACGTAGCTCAATGAGCTAAGCGATCTGTCGAAGCTGTGGGATGTAAAAATGCATCGGTAGGGAAGCGTTCCGCCTTAGAGGGAAGCACCCGCGTGAGTAGGGGTGGACGAAGCGGAAGCGAGAATGTCGGCTTGAGTAATGCAAACATTGGTGAGACTTAGAAATGGAGAACAAATGACCTTAAATCTTTGTGTACTGACCCCAAATCGAATTGTTTGGGATTCAGAAGTGAAAGAAATCATTTTATCTACTAACAGTGGACAAATTGGCGTATTACCAAATCTTCCAAATCATTCCCGCAGGAGATCCGGACCCATTTTTTTCTGATCCTTCGATAAAAAGATTCATTCTCTTCATAAAAAACTAGGCTCACCATTATTTCATTTCATTCTATTTATTTATGGGTTCTAGCTCCAAAGAACATATACATGGAGCTATGTCGACTTACGTACAGTCGTATTTGGTTTGGTATTGCTACCGCACATGATTTCGAGAGTCATGATGATATTACGGAGGAACAGCTTTATGGCTAGGTGGGGAAGTAAAATTAATCCTTGTTTATACATTGGTTTCTCCGGTACGAAATGAGCCACTTCAAATAGGTTCATTGCTCCGACCCAGAATATGATTAATCCAGCATGAGCTACATGAGCTCCCAGTAGTTTACCAGATAAATTGATAAGTCGGGCATTTCTGGCCCTTTTTTTTATTTTGTCTTTTTGAACCTTTGTTTGTTTTCATAAAACAGGATTTGGCTCAGGATTGCCCATTTTTAATTCCAGGGTTTCTCTGAATTTGAAAGTTATCACTTTCGTGTGGGTCCGAACTTACCCGACAAGGAATTTCGCTACCTTAGGACTGTTATAGTTATGACTGCCATTCACCGGGGCTTCGGTCACCGGCTCCCCTGTCATCAGGTCACCAACTTCCTTGACCTTCCGGTACTGGGCAGGCGTCAACCCCCATACATGGTCTTACGACTTTGCGGAGACCTGTGTTTTTAGTAAACAGTCGCCTGGGCCTTACGGACATTCTTTTACTTCCTAGAGGAAGGTGCGGTGCGCCAACATTGGCATTGCCCGTAGGTTCGGGCTCGTGGCTGACCTTTCAAGATCGGACTAATGACGTATACAATTCTTAAACTCTCGATGTAGATGCTACATAGTTGGTTCTCATCCTTCAGAGACTACGAATAAGATGTCCTGGTACTCTGGAAATCTGACTTCTGCTCAAAGGAATGAGTGGGTGTAGGAGCCTCTCCGAAACAAAACTCAAGTGAGTGAAAGAAGCCCTGTGAGAAACTGTCTCTAATTCACTCCATCCCTCATCTACTTCTTTCTACTCGTGCGTACAATGATTTTTGTGGAGGATTGATAGCACTCAGTTCTATTCCTTTAGGAAGCTCTTTTTAGATAGATAAATTTATCATATTTCCAAGTAGTACTCATACGCCGGGTTAACAATAAAAATCTACGTCACATGCTAGATGCAGTACAGTTTCGTACAAGCCAAGCACAGACCTCACCCATCAAGACTGAAAGCGATGAGGATTGAGGTCGTGTAGTTCGGTAAGACGTGGCAGAGATTGGTTTGAGAGTTTGGTCTTATTCAATCAGATCGGAAGGAATCTCTAGCCTGAGTCTCAAACTCTGGTATGTAAGGGAGAAGTGTAACTCCTCCTGAAACTGTATTAATGATAGAAGAAACTGCAACTTCCATTGCAAATTCAGGGGATTAGAAAAGCAAAACCCCTAACCCTACTGGAGGAACTACAACTCGTCCGAGTAGATATTGTTACTTTCTCTCAAACCATAATAATATTGTGAAATCATTGAATTATTTATTTCTCTTGAAATCTCTTCAATATATTTTTTTTTTTACACACGCCTTTTTTTAGGTGGCCTGCAGCCATTATGTGGCATAGGGGTTATATCTCGGACTACAAAAGGGCGAATTCAAAATAGAAAATTTTCATTTTTTGTTTAGTTGTTTAGAATTTTGAAATTCTATTTTCAAATTCTATTAGAAATTTTAATTTTATTAGAAAATAAAAAAAAAACTAAAGAAATTAAACTCTAAAAGAAATTCTAAACTAAAAAAATGAAAAAATTAGAATAAAAGAATAAAATAGAAAATTATCTCTATATTTAGATAGATATATTTAATATCTTAGTATTTTAAACAAGATAGACCTCAACAGAAAACTGAAGAGTAACAGCAGCAAGTGATTGAGTTCAGTAGTTCCTCATAGAAAATTATTGACTCTAGAGATATAGTAATATGGAGAAGACTAAATTGTTTCGACAGAACGGGTAACTGCAGGGGGTATGGTATCAGGGGGGGAAAGGAATGGGACATGGAAAGCCAGCTTAGTTAATTTGGTACGTGGCCCTTGAAGGTTCGTTTCTTTACATCCAGTGCTCTTTTCCGGGTAAGATTTTGAATCTCTTATTACGAATAATTCCAACAATTTCGAGAGAAAAAGAGGCATTTACTTATTACAGAGATGGTGTGATTTGATTTTTTTTTTATTTACCACCTCAAGTCTTAGGAGAAAGACACATTAGTCGGGATAGAAAGATTTGAAATAACTCTACGCTTGTTGAAGGTGAAGTTTATCGATTTATAAATAAAAAAATCTATTTATTTTGGACTAGAAAATTTTGAAAAAAAAAATTTTCGACATATTTTTATTTTTATTATTATGAGAATCAATCCTACTACTTCTGGTCCGGGAGTCCCCGCGCTTGAAAAAAAGAACCTGGGGCGTATCGCTCAAATCATTGGGCCAGTACTAGATGTAGCTGACTCGTTGATAAAAGGGAATTCCTCTAGTCCAGCTACCGTTCGTGGAAGGAAGGCAGCAAGAAATCTTCTATAACCCCGAGCTCTTATAAAAGCCCGACCTCATTGCGTACCCCGAACTCAAGAGGGGACTCCCTGTCAAAGAAAGGACTGTCTTAAAGCATTCCAGCCTTCCTTCTCCTTTCAGGGCCTATCCGAAAGAGAATCCAGTACTTCTTGGTCGTGAATATCTGAATAAGACAAATCACCCCGTGGATATCTTTGCGTCAACCAAAGCTTTTACGCTCTCTTCATGAGTGGCTAGGCCAGGTTGCCTATGGACGGCACATACTGGCAATCCCGACCGGTTGGTCTTCTCCTTTGACTTTAAGTCGGCTACTGATCGGTGGCCACTCCTTGTCTTATCTAGGATGTTGACACTATTCTATGGTGTATGACCAGGGTCTCCTATGACTACCACTTGAACGAGTCAATCGGAGGCTTTATCGAAAGCGGACATCTTTTTAATTTAAATAGAAAATGCCGACTAAGGATCTTTTTTGAAAAAAAAAGGGTTCGGGAAACCGGCTTTTTAACTTGGCTATAGATATATAATGAAAAACAGTTTGAAAAAAGCGAGTTGGTCATTATAACTACTAATCTTAGAACCAAAAAAAAAAAAAAAAAAAGACTTACTCCTCAATTGAATGAAAATTCCAATTTGAACTCAAACATAGATTGATGTTTTGTTCAAAAAAAAAAATGCGAAAATCAAAATTGGATTCTTTTTATTCTTATTCATCCACTTGATATTTATATTTTAAAAATAAGTTAGTTGAACTTGAAAATTCACTCATTGAAGTTGAAAATTAATTAAACAATTGAATTGGGTTTGTTAGATGGTATCAACGAAATCGAGTACTAACTCCCATTTTTTACTTCCGTCCCTCTGAACACTTGGATGTCCAGACTTGGCTACACTCGTGGGATGATGGAGTATCAGTACCACCTTCCGTGAGGATAGGTGGCCGATAACCCAACCAACCCGAGTTTTCCAATCTTGTCGTAACACGCCCAGAAATATCCGAATGGGACCAATTCAGGGTTCACATTCCGGATATTCCAATGGTAGGTTACAACTGAACCATGACATCTTACGATGTCTCGCCCGAATGAATTAGTTGGTACTAGAAATGTTAGAAAAAGTGAACGAAAAGAGTATTAAGAAGTAGACTTGAATCGCAAACTGAATGATGGGTCATAGGTAGACTAGCAAAAGGGATTACCGAGTCGAATGATGAGATGTACCGATTTCAATCCTTAAGAAATGCTTACTACGTTACAAGCGCCTTTGGTTTGATACAAAGGAGTATAATAAGTCAATTTATAATCTTTAACACCAGCCTTGAATCCAACACTTGCTTTCAAGCAGGAGCCGAGCAGTCCACTGATTCAGCTATCAATCATTTACTTGGCTTGCCTGCATGTTAGTTGAACCAAGCTATCTTTCTTTATCTACCATAATAGCCCTTTGGTGGACCTTATATCAGCGAGTTTTGATCCTTTTGTTCGAAATTTCTTCGTTAGTACTGAACCGCTTGTAGAATCACTTTTGAGTACAAATAATAAGAAAGAAGAAGGAGAACCTAACCTTCTAACCTTCCCTGGCTTTGAAGCTGATCGAGTGTTTAAGTGCCATCTGCATCTAGCATTGGGTAGACCTCATACAATAACTGTCCTAGCTCTACCCTATCTTTTGTTTCATTTCTTTTGGAACAATCACAAACACTTTTTTGATTATGGATCTACTACCAGAATTTCAATGCGTAATCTTAGCGTTCTTTCTCTCATTCTTGAATTGATTGGAATGGGATGATGAATTTATTTCGCCTCTTTGCCAATAAATCAGAATTCTCGTAGAGAATAGCAGAATATATGAGCGGCTTTAACTATAACCTCAGTTCTATTTATTGGTCTGAGCAAGATACGGCTTATTTGAAATTAATATTTGAAATTAATTCTTTCAGAAAATGGATTCCTATTCGAAGAGTGCATAACCGCATGGATAAGCTCATACTAACCTGTCAATTTGGGATCCAATTTGGGATTTTTTGAAATTCACTTACCGAGTGAAAACTGCTTGAGGACAAAAAACACGGGGTTGACTCAAGTTTTCCTTTTTCAGTGGATGTCTATGAGGGAAAAGTGGTTGATGTCAAAAAACACGGGGTTGACTCAGTTAAATGTATTGTTTGCTATTCAATCGAAATTTCATAAGAGAAGAAAGCGTAGACAAGAGCCTCTTCCAATTCTTTAGAAAGTTGATCCAGAAAGCAGCGCCCAAAGAGCTCTCATGGAAATAAATGTATCTCTTAGCGCCGTATACCTGCACATGTCGCTTAGCGCCATATACCTGCACATGTCGCTTAGCGCTTGACCTATATGGATAGCGGGCAACTCCCACTCAAACCAGTTTTCTAACTAGATCACTGAGCAAACTTCCCGGCTCCCGCTTCACTAATTGGAAGAAAAAGGAGGGCTTCGATCCATTGTGATTTGGTTCCTTAGAGTGGAGAGATCTCTGCCATAAAACTAAAACAAAGAGCTCATAGGCAACCTAATATTCTTGTAGAATTTATACCCGGGCAGTTAAAGAATAGAGTTTCATTTCGCAAAGCAATGAACAAAGCTATTGAATTAACTGAACAAACGAATACAAAAGGAATTCAAGTACAAATTGCATATTAGAAACCATTAAACGAGCAATAAATTCTAAAACCTCATAAAACGAACCTAGATCTTCTTTTCTATACTCTACCGGTTGACCATGTGCTTCCAAATAGTCAACAAACCTAGCACCGAGCGTTAAGGGCTCCTATGAATGTGGAAAATATACTAGATTAGTCGAGTCGAATTGGAATTAATTCCTAACTCATTCCATAACGGGTTAGTCAAAATGGTCTGGAATCAATCAACAAAAGCTTCACCTGCACAAGCACACGGTACTACATCTGCTAGCTCGCCTTAAAGCAATTAGTCCTATTCGTAAACATCTTGAATATGAATGTGCAGCCTATGATTGGCTTATTTCAAAAGCTTGGATTCTTGCCATCTTGAAATCATTCATAAAGAAATCTCTCCTACTATACTTAAGACATGCAAAGACACTTACCGAAGAGAAGGAACTGCACACTCACACACTCACAACTTACTGGTTTGCTATAATGATAATGATTGATAAATAAATAAAAAAAATTGTCAATTGAACTTATTCTTTCATTTGGTATTACTAGAGTTGCTATTTCCATTATTATATAATTTCAAGACCACTTCATTTACCAATGAATTCCCCGATTCGATCAATAATGGGATTCTATTCTTGGCTAGAAGAAAGGTTCTGTGACATGGACGCCCAGCCCAACTCGATCGGTCGGTTGGAAGTGGAAGCGAGAATGTCGGTTTGGGTAACGCAAACATTGGTGAGAATCCAATGCCTCGAAGTGACAAGGGGGGCGCTCCAAGTCGAAAGCGATAGCGAATCCCGAACTTGCCCACGCTCATCCAAACCAAAAGTAATGCAACTAAGAATCTCATGGAGAGTTCGATCCTGGCTCAGGATGAATGTTGGCGGCATGCTTAACTGTAGTATTGAATGATCCCGGTCATTTGTTGTCTGTCCATATAATGCATACAGCCTTGGTTACTGGTTGGGCCGGTTCGATGGCTCTATATGAATTAGCAGTTTTACACTCTTCCTAATCCGAGTTTGAGATGGAATAAGACCCAGACGTAGAGTCCCGTCGGCCGGAAAGGGATTTTAGATTCAAACTGGATATGAAAGACTTTTTGCTATCTTTGACAGACCCGATGAGTGTCGAATGAATGGCTTGATTTCAAAACCTATCCACCTCGGGGCATTGGGTGGGGCTCGGCCAGGTTAACGAGGAAAGGGGGATTGGGCTAAGCCATTAGAGTAAGAACAAACAGAGGAACCCGACCGGGCGAATGCTCTTGCTTTTTAGACTTCCTTAGTAGGGATTCATAGCCAAACGAAAGGGAGATAAGCTTATGACCCTTCATCACTTTTCTTATGTTACGACCACCCCATCTTTATAAGAAGTAAAGATCGGTCAATCAATAGCTAAAGCGGGAGATTCCGGGAAGACTTCCTCACACGAGAATCAGAAAGATTTTTTCAAGTTTGAAGTTGTTCATTTGGAATATGGGCTCTTTTACTTCATTTTTATTTCTTTTTTTTATTTCTTTTTCCCTCTCTTTTTTTTTATTTCTTTTTCTGGATCTCACAGATATTTCAATTCCAGTGAATGATGATGCTATAGCTTCAATCCAATTAATTCTTAATAAATTAGTATTTGCAATTTGGGATCAACTAGGACAGAAATAAAGCATTGGGTCAAGCTCTTCTTTGGTGTCAAGGTAATAGCTATGAATAGCCATCGACTCCTGGGAAAGGGTAGAAGAATGAGACCTATTATGGGACATACAATGCATTACAAACGTATGATCATTACGCTTCAACCGGTTATTCTATTGCACTCGTCCCCTCTACTGATCGAACCCTCACCTCAGTTCAGAGGTCTTCGTCAAACTTCCTCAACGGGGAGTTAGCAGGAGTAACTGTTTAGAAATATAGCTGTCATTGAGACCGCTAAAGAATCGATTCTTTGAAAATCGATTGTTAGAGAAGCTGAAAAGCCAATTATCCATTCAATCACTATTCGATTGATTAAATTCCTGAGTACTCAGGAATTCTCATGAGTTTGTATATAAAAAACCTTTCACCCTTTCAAGAGCAGTGTCAAACCAAAATACCCAACAAGCATTACCTCTCCCTGAAAAAGAGCACGTGGTTCGAAGTTAATGCCAGATAAAAAGGATTTTGGTTATAGTTTTCCTTGCGATGGTCCCGGACGCGATGGTACTTGTGATATTTCGGCTTGGGACGCATTTTATTTGACGATTTTCTGTTGAGACCCCAACCCTAGAGTGAATCTACTTCGTCCGCGTCCGCATTGAGCTACTTCTCACGAAGCAGTCCATCTTAGGCGTAGGAGAGTTGGGAAGGAACCCGCAATGGTAGCAGCGCTTTTTAGCTTTCTTCAGGATTTGGCCTGAACTGTTCGGCAGATTCCCACGCGTTACGCACCCGTTCGCCACTTTGTTCTCAACTGTTCCCACCTCCTGGGCGAGACAAGCTACCTTTAGCTAGGAGCCTCTTTTTCCTTCTGCCCAGCTCCCCGAAAACAACGTTTGCGGGCAAGTCATTACTTTTACTTGTTCGCTCGACAGAAGGTCGAAAACAGTTCGTTAACAAGCGAATGTTAAAATTATTATTTCTTTTTTTTTCTAAAAAAAAAAAAAAAGAAAGGGAATGATTAATTCCACAAAAGCAAAAGAAAGAACTCATTTTTCACGAGATACAACTAGGAATTCCTATTTATTTGTTTCTGCAGGTAAATTTGGTTAATTCTTTTTGTGCTGTTAAATAGTTCCTGATGTCGAATTCTAAAAACCAGCGAGAGGTTCCCCACTCTTCTTTGATCCGTCTTAGGACCGAGTCTAGTTGATGTGTAATAGAAACTTCTTAATCCTATAATTCAACAGTTTTCTCTGAAGATGACGATACGAAAAACCCGAAAACTCTTCTTTGTGGCATCCTCCAATCGTAGGCCAGCTGAAGACCGAATAAAGCAGTTCAAGCCCGCTTCTGATCTCAACAATGACATCTCAATGAAGAACTTACCTTATTATTTTATTACCCAAACGAGGAGATAGACTATCAGCTTACCACTTACTTAGATACGGCTGAAGCAGAGCCGGGGAACGAGACGGGTTGAGGTTGAACCAGGAAAACAAGCCACAAAGACGGTGTTTGACCCCGCTGCCCTGCCTCTCAGTACGTGAAAACGGAAGTTAAACTCTTTCACTATCTTACTTTGGCCCCTCTCTAGCCAAATCAAAAAATGGGAACAACCCCCGAGACACTCATGTACGGTTTTGTAATAGCGATGGGAACATAAAGCAGAAGATATTTTAGCCATTTGCATCAAGCTCAAATTTCCTTCTTGCATGCGAGCTCCTCCGGAAGCACACACTAAAATAAGAGGTAAAAATTTATTGGTAGCATACTCAATCAAACGGGTGATTTTTTCCCCTACTACGGATCCCATACTACCCCCATAAACTGAAAATCCATAACCCCAATTGCTACGGGAATACCGTTTAGTTGACCTGTGCCTGTTTGAATAGCCTCAGTTAATCCTGTCTTTTTTTTTTTTAATAAGAATCAATGCGATCTTTATAAGGTTCCTCCAATTATCTATGTAATGACGGTCTTTGTTGGCTGTTGTTCCGGTCGAGCACTCTCTTTTCTTTGCTTTGTCCAATATGTTCCCGGGAGTACCCTAAAAAAGCAACCTTTCCTCTCCCCAGCCATATTGGGTTAAGAAGATGCGAAAGCGCCTCTCTCTCTATAAGAACGGTGCTGGCCAAGTCAAACTAAGCAGAAGTTGAAGGCAGATCTGTCTTGGCCTGCAGCCTATGATGATGAATGTCCAGCCTTGATCTTATTATACCGCTCGCCACAACTAAGATTTAGGAGTGATGCATGTCAGTTAAAAGACCCGAAGCCTTAACAATCAACACTAAATCTGGGGAGCAAAGAGCATCCGGCTTCACGAGCAATAAGCAGGTTAGGAGAACAAATCGAATATCTTTAGCATACAAGTATACAATTGCATCCGATAGCCTAAATGCCTCTTCTATGTGAGGTGGGGCGTACGTAAGAGCGGAACCTAGATAGAACGCGGAGCGCCGGTGGCGAAACTGTGTCTGAGGTTACGCCTGAAGCTGCACTTATTGAGTTTGTGCCACTTGCTGGTTGGGCATCAATTCTAAACACTAATATAATTAGATCCGCTCTTCATAGACAAACTTGGGATTTGCGATCCCAGGTAAGATCGGTTCATATCCTTGTTTAACAACCACACATTGTCTAACCAAATCCAATCCTCTCTCGATATGTTCCTCAAAAAATCTGATTCGTGCGGATTATTCCCCCAACTAACAAAGAGATCTTGGCTGATGCGATGTATTCCACCAGTTGACTGAAGACTTGATTATTGGTATATCGATCGGTCCAGCACGGATTGAAATAGAAGCTGGTTTGACAGGAAGGTTTTGAAAACAGTCTAGGCTAATGAAGCGTGGGGATCATATTGGAGTTGGGACCCAAAGGAAACTTGGGCATTTATTACATGAACCATATTTGCGATTTATTTTCATACTCGAACAAATAAAAATTTTGAGTGTTTAAATTCTATTATAAGGGAGAAATAAGAAAGACGATGGATGCTAAATCGTGTGAATGCCCTACTTAGATCTCACTTTCTCTATGTTGGGGTCTTATGCTCTGAAGGGGCGAAAGTGATCCCATTCGTCCGCTCTCCGCCGGGAATCCGAGTTCTCTTCTACTGGCTCTGTTTCACATACTTACACGAAAGCACTCTAGCTTCGTCCTCGGTAGAGCATTACCTTGTCTTTATAGACTTCTTTTTATTTTTAAAAGTCTTAATTTGCTAACACATTTATCGTGTGACAATGAAGGTACCATCATTTTGGAGATTCCATGGAACTCAAATTCTTTTTGTTGACAATAGAAATAAAACTTAATTATTCAATTGTTAATTATGATTTTTTTTTATATATATAATATTTGTAATGTTCATGTGATTACTTTGGAGATTGCTTAGAACTTGAAAGATATTGAGAGCTTCTTTTTATAATGAATAAAAATAAAACATCATTATTGATCATTGCTTTTTAATGTACATCCTAGTATGGTATGATTCTTTTTTTTTTTTTTTTTTTTTTTTGAATTAGCATATATTGTAAGTTTATTTTGATACTAGAATATTTTTATATAAAGGAATTATAATGTGTTTTAAAAATATAATAATTTTCAACAAGGGGAACTGAAACCAGAATCAGAATCAGAACTAAAAAAATCGAAACTGAAATACCAGAGAACCGTACTGAAACTATACTGAAAATTTGATTTGGTTCGAATCTGGTTCCTATAAGTGAAAGAACCGAATTTTCGATTCGATTTCGATTCTTTTCAAGAACCGTATTGGAACCGGACTTGCGCTGCCTTAAACAAAGGACTGACTAGTGTAATAGTAATTTTCCCACAAAATAAACACACAACAAAATCATCGGAAAATATTTGAAAAAATAAAAAGCCTAGGCGCGCAAGCTCAAAATCGAAGCAAGACAAAAACAGAGAACAGAGATCAAAGCGAGAGAGATGGATCCGAAGTTGAGGGAGGTATTGCAGCTATTCGAGAGATTCAAAGCGGCCTCTGCGCGAGAGGATGTCGATACTGCTAGCAATCTGCTTTCTAGCCTCAAGGTAATTGAATATATAAACAATTATCTAAACCTGAACCCTAATAAAATTGAGTTCTATTTGGTTTGTATAATTTCTCAATTTCCTGTTTAAAATAGTTGTCGATTTGTGCGTTTAAGCTAGTAGATTTTGGGCTTCTTTTTTAAATTGTGTTGTTATGATCGATTGAACTTGTGGCTGTGTTTGGATTAATGATATAGAGTAGGCAGTTATAGTCTAAAAGTTGTAGATTTGTTATTTGTTGTGGAGGAGCTAACAGTGATATGGATTTTCTTGGTTTGATTGATCTTTTTGCAGGTCCTTTTGACTGGGTTTAGAAGCTTGCCACCTTTGTTTGAAGATACACCTAATGCTATTCACGAATTGACATTAGCAAGTAAGTTTTTGAATTAGCTATTTTTAGTGTATCATTTACAGTTTATGCATTGGATATATTAGTATTTGTGGATATTTAGAATCTACCCTATGGAAAGAGAAGACAAAAGTTCAAAAGGGAATAACCAAAAATCTGAGACCAAAGGTCTGTAATTTTGGAATAGCAGATATTGTATGTGTAAATTGTTGGTAATGTGTCCAAGGGAGACTTTCTTTTTTATACCTCTCTTGCTATGCTTATTTCTGTTATTCTGGTAGCAAGAATGCTGTGTTGCATTACTTGTTTGCTATTGTTGTTTATTCTAAAAGAAGGTTTTTCAAAAAAATGATGGATTTAGAAATGATTGTAGTGTGTGTGTTTGTGTGTGTGTATATATATGTCTATATATTTGGAGAAATCAATTTGATGGAAAACTTTCGGGGTTAGTATAATTTTAAGATTTATTTTATTTTATTTTTTAAAATTGAGTTGCAGAAATGGATTTCTAGATAAAGGAAAAAAGAAGGTGGGGGTAAGGTGGATCCCACAAAAGCAACTTTACTTATTGAGTTGAAGATTCCATCCATCTCCATCTTAGGAGGACTGAATTGACATATTACTTTGAGTTTAGGGGGTTTAATTGGCCCAAATTGAGGCATAGGGACCGATTAGTTTTTTGTGAAATTCAGGGGGCTAAATTAAATTTTTGCTCCCTCATAATTAACAGAAATTTTCCCCTAATTACAGACAAGAAGTTGAATACCCTAATTGAGAGCATTAAGTGTAGTTTAATGTTTGGAAGTAAATGCTAGCTACGAGATTGCAAGCAATTATCTCCCTTCTAAGTAAAATCTAGTTCAAAGGTTAAATCTCAATGAAATGAAGAAAACAAATGCATATAACTAATTAACAATATTAAGGTCAATTAATTTAATTCAGTTGAGTAAACTAAATTACCTAGCTAGGCTTTAGCCTAGTGACTAAAGTTGAGGCCCTGGAAAATATTAGCTTGCAACTGATCAAGGAATGGAGATCATATCTCAGCTACAAAGTTCTCAAGGGGATCCCACCTCCCTTATCTCCATCACTCTCTGGAAGGAGGCTTGTTTTATTGCTGTTCGCTAAATTACCATTTATGAAATTTGGAGATGCACAAATCAGAATTGAAGCTAATTTTAAATGAATGGTTCTCAGGAAGACCACTGAAAGATATTCATATTGCAGATTTGGAGTTAGTAGTTTCTAAAGTTGGGATGCTAGAAAATATTCAGTTTGTAGTTAACTGTTGCGCGTACTTTCTCTTAAATGTCTTTTCCTTTTGTTTATTAGACACCTGTCTTATTTTGCATGTTGAAAACTTCCAGGGGACATATATGAGCATGCTGTTCTTTTAAGTGTGAAAATGGGGGATCAGGATGCCTTTGAAAGGGATTTCTTTCAGTTGAAGCCATATTATACAGATGCCAGGTAACATATCCATGATTTTAATCAGATTAAGTTATTCACTTAGTCTGACAACAAGCCCTTGGAAATTATTATATATATTCTAAACACGTCTGGAATTTACTGTTGTAGTAACAATAAATTGACAATATTTCTCTTCCTTTTCAATTCATTTTCCTTAACTTTATCGACCTTTCCTTGCTGCAAACTGACAACCTTTTATTTACTTAATCATTTTTGTACTACCACACTATCCATCAATATCTTATTACTGTTTTTTCTATTTATGCTAATGTAGATTTTCACTAATAAAATAAAAGATTGACTGAAAATTCATTAATAGTAATCGGGTTTATTACCCAAAAACACATAATTCTTTTGTTACTTCTCCTTACCTTTTGTTTTAGACTATGTTTTTATTTTAATCAGTTAAATATATAAATTTCTAAAATTATAGTAGCATTGGCCTCCAATTCTGCTCAGGCAAAATCAATAACCAAAATTATATTACATTAATGACAATTTATGAAAATATATAATGAATAAATAGAACATTTTACTTGCAAATGGTGAGGCTCTTTATTTCAATTAGTCCGTGTGTTCCTCGAATGGATCTCTTAGTTGTTGAGAGGGCTGCCCAAAAGCAGTATATAAGGCATAAGCAGTAAAACTTACAAGTAAACCAGATATGGCGATGGTGACTAGAGTTACTGTTTCAATTATTATATAATTTATGAGGAAAATGTGAGATTTATTACTCTTAAAAATTTAATTTGATTGTTTGTTTGAATATTTAATTTGTTATTTCAGTTATTTATAGAAATATTATTTTCTCTTGATTATGTAAGTGAAAAGTCTTTTATTTTCTCTTTTCCTATTCTACATTGAAAATTATAATATTAACGAGTAAATTGTCTTTTTTTATTTAATTTTTCTAATATTTTAAATTACACCATAATAAAGTCCTCAAAATAATGAAAATCTAAGGTGACTCTTTTGATAATTAAAATTTTTGAAGACAAAATAAATTGCTGCATTTTGAATTTTGAACTTTAAATTTTTTATTATGGTGCTTAGATTAATGGAATATGAAAGCTGTAAATTTTGATTGATGAATTTAAACATTCTATAGATTTGTGAAATTCTTTTTGTTTGATTAAGCAAAAATAGATAATAATCCATGAAATTGATAAATTTCATCATACAGATAATAAATTTCATCATATAATTAATGTTATAATTTACACACTGTTATGGTCCCAAATTTGGATCTAGTTATGGGTCTTTGAATTAGGGGAATCAGGTTTGAGATGGGTATCTTAGAAGGAGTTTTCTTCCCTCTATCAGTGGTGACAGACTTAGAGAGAATCTGCAATCTCCTAGAGCTCATTAAGAGAGAACTCTACAATCTCTGAGTTTTAGGAACTCAAAACCTTTTCATAAAATTCTGCTTACATTTTTCCTGATATATCAACCTTTTAAACAACTAAATGCAAAGCTAAAACTACCCACTACCCACTAATAACTACCCATTACGATAAATAACTTGCTTAACCACCCCACTAATACCCATTAACAAAGAAACTGATAATAACATGATAAACACTGAATAACTAAATAAAAACACCGTAAATAGCAGTAAAACTACCCTAAGTCCAGCAGCCTTATAACATTACATCTCCCTCGAAAAAGCGCTTGTCCTCAAGCGCAAAGGATGGATGACATGCAATCTTCAACTTGTAAAAATGTGATGCAAACAAAATCCTTATTACCCTCTATTGTTCTGCAAATAAGGAGCTGTTTATTGTGCTTCTATATTTAATTAATATTCCTGGATCAAATGGCTCCTCTAATGTTTCCTCTATGTAATTCTCGAATTGCTTCTTCCCACTCCCTTCCCATTTAGAGGCTGCCAAATCACAAGCAAGACCCTCCAATTGTGCTAACAATTTATGTTTGATTATTTCTTTCTTTTGCGCCACTCTATCTTCTATACACACAACTATTGAGACTTGAAACATTTGCTGGAAAACTATTCGCTCTGCGGCAGTTTTAGGTTGTTCCAATTTTGCCAACTTTCCTAAATTATTACTCCCCATAGGCGGTCCAAGAACCTCCAACTCTGTAATTTCGAAACAGTTGGAGTGCCCCTAGGAGATTCTAGACCGGCTGAACCTATTGGACCCTTTGCTTTCGGTGCTTGACTTTCAGCACTTGAAGAAGTCAGCCCCTTCTTTATGGATTCCAAGTCAAAAGACATGGCATCCAATTTGGCATGAAGTTGTTCAACCTTCTCATTACGGGTCTGATTGGCCTGCTGCTCGGATAAGAGTAAATTAAAGAGTTTGGTAAGCTGGTCTTGAACAGATTCGCCCATAACTGTTGGCTCTGACACCAATTGTTATGGTCCCAAATTTGGATCTAGTTATGGGTCTTTGAATTAGGGGATCAGGTTTGAGATGAGTATCTTAGAAGGAGTTTTCTTCCTTCTATCAGTGGTGACAGACTTAGAGAGAATCTGCAATCTCCTAGAGCTCGTTAAGAGAGAACTCTACAATCTCTGAGTTTTAGGAACTCAAAACATTTTCATAAAATTCTGCCTACATTTTTCCTGATATCACAACCTTTTAAACAACTAAATGCAAAGCTAAAACTACCCACTACCCACTAATAACTACCCATTACGATAAATAACTTGCTTAACCACCCCACTAATACCCATTAACAAAGAAACTGATAATAACATGATAAACACTGAATAACTAAATAAAAACACCGTAAATAGCAGTAAAACTACCCTAAGTCCAGCAGCCTTATAACACACACACACATATATATTTAACATTGGTTATATGGATAATTATAAATTTCATAATAATTATATATGTGTGTTAACTAAAAAATTATTCTTTGATAGAAGCACGCAAATCAAAAAATAAAAAACCATTACTTTTCTTTGGTTACATATTATAAAATATGGTAAGACACAACCATCAATCACATTTTCAGGAATAGTAACTATTTGTATTTTATTTTTTATGTTTTGGTTAATTTAGCCAATTAAAGAAGGGTATTTACATGATCTTAAAGCCCAATTGCCATCTTCATTTCTTACCCTTCTTTTCAAATTTTTTTTTTGAAATAAAAAATACACCTCCTTCTTTAGAAGTTAAAAATAGTATGGGCAACAGCGATTCAATTGAAAAAAAGAAAAAGATAATACAAGAATAATTTTTATGTTTCGACCATTAAAACAACGACTTGGTATTTTCATCAAAATCCAATCTATACCAAAATTTTGTTAATTCATTTATTCAAATAGTTAAATTTGGCACCTTATGGATCTTACTATGCCTTTGCTTGAAAATTTGTTTCTTTTTTAAAATTTTATTTTTATTATTAAGTCAATGAGACGGTGCCTTAAATGTTTTCGCACTGTAATTGCTTTTGGGCATTGAGATAAAAATATAATTTTAATAATAGCTTAATTTTGTTTTTTCATTACTTGCTCTCCAATATGGACTCAAATTATAATTTATAGATTAATATTGTTAAGGATTAGTTGTAAATAGAACTCCGTTAGGCGTTAGAGTCCTATAGGTTTATAATATCTTGTATGTGTATATATATATATGTGTCCCTATTGATGAATCAAAGTAAGAAAATATTTTTTCACATTAAATTCACATGGTATTAGAGTCTGTGGCTCTTTAAACTTGATTTTTCCCCGTTTGCATTGAAAAGTCCGGTGGCTGTCAGTGTTGGTGACCATTCTAGGGTCAATATTTTGTCTCACTGCCTACTCCAGGAGCTGCCCCAGTTGCCGACCGGCATTCTCCAAAAATTCGGTCACCGGATTCCTTGTGCGTGGGCCTCATGCGCCGATTTAATCTTCTGCTATAGTACCATGCACCGGCGTGTGGCGGCGCGTCTGGCTGTTTTCTACGATCAGAAATTGCATTCTGGCTTCGTTTTTAGATTAGCAGTCTACTCAGGTGGTTGTTTCTCCTATCCGGCCAAGCTTTTGTAGGGGCGTTCTCAGTTTTGTCAAATTGGCATTTCATGTTACCTTTTTTGCTCCTGTTTGCATTGAAAGGCTTTTTTTTTTTTTTTTTTTTTTTTTTTTGGTATCTCTTTCTGCGTTGTTGGTAGGGTGTTTAGTTTTTATTAATAATGGATTCTGCACCTACAGATTCTAAAACTACTATTACTGAATTGATCCCAGCAATGAATAAAATCACAGAACGTGAATTGAAAGGAACTAATTATTTAGATTGGAGTAAGGCAATTAGAATTTATTTGCGGAGTGTTGAAAAAGATGATCATCTAATTGATGATCCACCAACTGGTGACACTAGACAATGTTGGCTTAGGGAAGATGCTAAGTTATTTCTACTGATTCGCAATTCTATTGACAGTGAAGTGGTTGGGTTAATCAATCATTGTGAGTTTGTTAAAGAATTAATGAATATCTTGAATTCTTGTACTCGGGAAAAGGTAATCTAACTCGTATGTATGAGGTCTGCAAAGGATTTTATCGAGCCGACCAGCAAGATAAGCCCATTACAGCTTATTTCATGGAATTTAAAAAGATTTATGAGGAAGTTAGTGTTTTATTGCCTTTTAGTCCCGATGTTAAGGTTCAACAGACCCAGCAAGAACAAATGGCTGTGATGAGTTTCTTTGCAGGTCTTGCACCGGTTTTTGAAATTGCCAAATCACAGGTTCTCTCAAGCAGTGATGTTACCTCTCTTCAGGAGACTTTTGCTAGATTGCTACGTACTGAGGGTTCTCATACCCCTTCCCTTTCTGATAATAGTGCCCTTGTGAGTCGTAATCAGGTAGCTAGACAGCCAGGAAATAGAGAAAGAGGAGGAAATAACCATAGTAATGGACCAATTACTCGGGAGGCAAGTATTCTTATCGGCCATTATTGCCATGAACTTGGTCACACTAAACGGTATTGCAAAAAACTGATCAATAAGCCACCTAGGGTAAGTATGGCCACTCAAGAGTTTGCAGTTACTTCTTTTGATAACACTGTAACAATTTCTATTGCAGAGTATGCTGAGCTCTCTAGATACCGTTCTTCTAAGCCTACTGATTCCTTGATTGCTGCTGCTGCCAATTCTGGTACTCCTCCTTCATGTCTTATGTCTACCTGATCAAAGTGGGTTATTGATTCTGGTTGCACAGATGACATGATAGGTAACCCTAGTCTCTTATCCTCATTAAAAGAACTTGAACAATTTAATCGTCATATTACTCTAGCTGATGGGTCCACATCTTCTGTCAAGTGTATTGGCACTGCTAATCCCATTCCATCTCTCCCATTGTCTTCTGTTTTTTGTTTGCCTCGTTTTTCGTTTAATCTACTGTCAGTTAGCAAAATTACTCGTATACTAAATTGTTGTGTTAAATTTTATCCTACATATTGTGTGTTTCAGGATCTTTTGACGAAGCAGATTATTGGTAGAGGACGTGAGTTCGGTGGCCTTTCTCTCTGGATGAACATGTTTCATTATCTCTGACTTGTGCTGGTGCTCTATCTCCTCTTGAGGTTCATTGTCGTTTGGGTCATCCTTCATTGTCTACTTTAAAGAAGTTGTGTCCGCAGTTTCAGTCTTTGTCAATTTAGAATGTGAATCTTGTCAATTTGCCAAACATTATCGTTTACCTTTAGTTCCTCGAGTAAATAAGCGGGTTTCATCCCCTTTTGAGTTAGTTCATTCTGATGTTTGGGGTCCATGTTTTATTATTTCTAAAACTGACTTTCGGTATTTTGTAACGTTTGTGGATGATTCTCGTATTACTTGGTTATTTTTAATGTAAACTCGTTCTGAGATATTCTCTACTTTCTGTTCCTTTTGTGCTGAGATTAAAACTCAATTTAATACCTTTGTTCGCATATTGCACAGTGATAATGCTAAAGAATATCTATCTAGTTCTTTCCAATCTTATATGTCACAGAATGGTATTCTCTATCAAACATCTTGTGTTAATACTCCTTCCCAAAATGGGGTTGCAGAAAGAAAAAATCGACATCTTCTTGATGTTGTTAGGGCACTTCTATTCCAAATGAAGGTCCCTAAACATTTTTGGGCCGATGTTGTTTCTACTGCATGTTTTTTGATTAATTGCTTGCCTTTTTCTGTGCTTAATGGTGCAATTCCTTATAATGTCTTGTTTCCTTCCAAGCTTCTATTCCCCATTGAACCTGGTATTTTTGGTTGTACTTATTTTGTTCGTGATGTTCGTCCACAGGTTTCCAAATTAGATCTAAAGTCCCTTCGTTGTGTTTTCCTTGGGTATTTTCGGCGTAAAAAAGGTTATCGTTGTTTCTCTCCTGATCTTGACCGTTATATTATTTCTGCAGATGTCACATTTTTTGAGAATACTCCATTTTTTCCTTCTATATATAAGAGAGAGGGGGAGGATGATGAGTTTTTAGTTTATGCTATCCAGCTATTTCATAACTCTCATGTTCCTGCTCCTATTCCTGAACTTGCTCCTACTATAGCGTCTGCTCCTATTCTCGCTCCTACACCAGCATCTGCTCACCCTCGTTTTGAACAATTTTATTCTAGGAAACCAGGAACTTTTGACTCACTTCCTCCACCTGCCGCTTCAACAGAAGATCCGGTTCACTTCACTCAACCTAAGCATGTGCCATCCACTCCCCAGTCAGACCTTGACCTTCCCATTGCTCTTTGAAAAGGTAAACGCAAGTGTACCTATCCTATTTCCTCTTTTGTCAGTTATGATCATTTTTCTTCTTCATCTCGTTGTTTTATAAGTAACCTAGACTCTGTCTCTCCCTAAAACTCTTGTCCAAGTTTTGTCCCATCCTGGTTGGTGTGCAGCAATGAAAGAGGAGATGACTGTCTTAGATACTAATGGTACTTGGGATTTTGTGCCTTTCTCGGCAGGTAAGAAAGCTATTGGTTGTAAGTGGGTTTTCACCGTTAAAAGAGAATCTTGATGGGTTTGTTGCTCGTTTCAAGGCTTGATTAGTTGCAAAGGGCTATTCTCAGATTTATGGCCTTGATTATTCTGATAGTTTTTCTCCCGTCACCAAATTATCTTCTGTTCGTTTATTTATTTCTTTAGCAGCTACTTTCGACTGGCCTTTACATCAGCTGGATGTTAAGAATGCCTTCTTCATGGGGATCTTCAGGAGGAAGTTTACATGGAGCAACCACCAGACTTTGTTGCTCAGGGAGAGTCAGGTAAAGTGTGTAAACTTCGAAAAACTCTTTATGGCCTAAAACAGAGTCCTCGAGCTTGGTTTGGTAGATTTTGCAATGTGGTACATCAATTTGGCATGCAGAAGAGTACTTCTGATCATTTTGTATTTTTCAGAAGTACTAAGACTGGTTTGATTCTACTTGTGGTTTATGTTGATGACATTGTTATTACAGGGAGTGATTCAGCCGACATTACATCACTCAAGTCATTTCTCCAAATTCAGTTCCAGACAAAAGATTTAGGATTGTTGAAGTATTTTTTGGGTATCGAAGTGTCTAGGTGTGAGAGAGGTATCTTCTTATCTTAAAGGAAGTATGTCCTTGACTTACTGAAGGAAATTGGAAATTAGTGCTCCAATGACTCCTAATTTGCAACTTTCAATTGATGGTGAGCTATTTGATGATCCTGAGATGTATAGAAGGTTAGCGGGCAAATTGAATTATCTTATAGTAACACGTCCAGATATTGCTTACTATGTAAGCGTCTTAAGCTAGTTTATGTCTTCTCCTACTGTTATCCATTGGGAAGCTTTAGGACATATTTTATGCTACTTGAAAGGTAATCCAGGTCATGGCCTGCTTTACAGTAATCATGGGCATTTGGACATTGAGTGTTTTTCAGATGCGGATTGAGCAGGTTCAAAAGTTGATAGAAGATCAACTTCAGGATATTGTGTCTTTATAGGTGGAAACTTGATATCGTGGAGGAGCAAGAAACAAAATGTAGTCACACGATCGAGTGCTGAATCAGAATATCGAGCTATGGCACAATTTGCTTGTGAATTAATTTGGATTCGTCAGTTGTTAGAGGAAATTGGCTTCAAGTCATCCTTGTGTACAAAGTTATGGTGTGATAATCAAGCTGCTCTTCACATTGAATCAAATCTAGTATTCCATGAACGAACAAAACATATTAAGATTGTCATTTTATTCGTGAAAAGATATAATAGGGTATTATCTCTAAAGGGCACGTTAAAACAAGTGAACGGTTAGAAGATATTTTTACAAAAGCTCTAAATGGATGTCGGGTGGACTGTCTTTGTAACAAGTTGGGCATAATTAACATCTATGCTCCAACTTGAGGGGGAGTGTTAAGGATTAGTTGTAAATAGAACTCTATTAGGAGTTAGAGTCTTAATAGGTTTATAGTATCTTGTATGTGTATATATATATGTGTGTCCCTATTGATGAATCAAAGTAAGAAAATATTTTTCCACATTAAATTCACAAATATAAACTAAGACAAATAATAAATTAATTTTTTGATCATTCACATAAATTGTGAAATATTATCAGTCAAATATCATGTATTTGATGGTAGTAAAATACTACATGTTTCAAGGATGTTATTATAGATTTTTCTCAAAGTAACCCCTAACCAAACAAAAGTTTAATAACTATAAAACTAGACATGATATTTAATTTTGAATTTAATTTTTAAATGTTAAAACATGCAAGATATCATTTTAAAGCTATAGCCTCCTTTTTTTTTCTTTACCAAAACAAGAAACAAAATTAAAAACAGTCTTTCCACTTAGCTCTTTAACAAGAACTCTTTTTCAATACAAACAATTAGATGAGCGGTAATTGAGAGCATTGTGATTATAATGGGGTTTATGTGTTTATAAATGCTCTAGAAGGGAAATTTTTGAGGCAATGAGAAGTCAACAGTTCTTCCAATTTTTTTCTTCATAAATGAAGAAATTAGATGTTTCTCATAAATTTTGGCTCAAGACTTGAGTCAGAACTGAATTAGCAAAAATAAAAATAATGATGTTCCCTCATGTTTAAACAACTTCATTTATATGTCTCTTAATTTATTAAAATCAATTGGTCTAAATGAATATTGAAAAATGAATAATGGTTAAATTAATTGTTGCTTATAAATAATATTAATTGTTATTGCAAATTAGAAATAGACTGTATTTTTCAATTAAATACTTCAAAATTATTATAGGTTCTTACTACAAGTTATTGCTTATAAAATTCTAATATAACAATTAAATGTTAAAACGAAATAATTTATTAGTGGCAGCGGTGCAGATATTTGCTTGTGTCTAATCACATATGCTACAAACATGTGTTACACAAGTCATATATTTAGTACAGAACATAGTATGAGATTCATCTCCTTCAGTTATGTTTTCAGTTTTCTTTCTGCAATAGGCCATAGTACAACAAAGAAAGTGAACCTTTCCCTGGAATTCTTTTCTGGACCACCAATTAACTAGATACGTAAACATAGTTTTGAATGATTATGACATTTTCTTGAGCTGGCGGAAATTAGGCAGTGCCTTTGTGTGAGTGATCTTTCAATGCAAGAACATATAATTTCTTCCAAGCTACCTGAAGCACAACTTTGACTGGATTGCTTACAAACAAATGTTTTTTGTGGTAATTTCAATCTACAAATATGGATTCCAAGTCTCCCGGCACTACAAATAATTCAAACAGATTATTATGCATCATAATTAGGGCCCACATCAAGTTATGTACGTTTTCCTAAACCACAAACTCTTTTAACTATCTATTGTCTGGTTTTCCTTCTTTGGAGAAAATCAAAGTGTTATACTTTATTATTTAGATTTCAATTTTCACTTGCTACTAGCCTGCTTCTATATGCTTAATAATTCCAAGTTCCAAGTAAATAAAAACTTATACATGTAGTTTATGAGCCTGCTGTTTACTGCTTTTGTTGATTAGAATCTCATATGTTGACCTGTACACTATATGTTATTACTTTATTATTATTAAGGTATCGATTTTCATGACTTCTCCTTCGTTCCTTTAATGGAGCAGTGGCATTCTTCCCCCATCTCCCCAAGAGTACATGATCTTAGGTCTCAACCTCTTGAGACTCCTAGTGCAGAATAGAATTGCTGAATTCCATACTGAACTCGAATTGCTCTCACCTACTGCTTTGGAAAATCCTTGTATCAAGCATGCTGTGGAGTTGGAACAATCCTTCATGGAGGGGGCTTACAATCGTGTGTTAAGTGCAAAACAAACTGTGCCGTACAAGACCTATGATTATTTCATGGATCTTTTGGCAAAGACAATAAGGTAATTTCCTTAGTTTCATTTTGTTATTAGCTTAACTAACCATGGATGTTGAAGTTTCAGCAATTGGTTTATGAGTAATTACTCCTCCTGGGCCTCGGGGTTTAAATCTGTTTATGGGAGGATACAATTAGAAGAAGATGTGATGTAATCTTATTTTATACATAAACATATGAGAGGGGTTTTTCAGAATATGAATTTCTGGTGTGAAAAACCAACCTATCTCCTAACTTACTACCAGCTTAGTTAATCAGACAAAGAAGCAGTGGAAACATAGATTGGTCATTCCATTTTTATTGTTGGTTGCAACCAGTTAGATCAGAACAGACTCAGTTAGCACAGCACGTGATTTTTGATTCTATTTTGACTATCTATCTCATGCAGTGTTTTTGAGTTAGATATTTGTGTTGCACGAATACTGCATTTTCCTTGCTAAATAAAAATTGTATCTGATGCTTTGTTGATTGTATAAAGTTTTCTTATTGAAAAATTAATATCTGAGATTTTGTATTTTGAGGTTGAGTTCCTTGATCCAAGAAATGCATCTACTTGCTAAATGTTATGATCCTTTTTAGTTTATTCAAATTTTCCCTTTCCCTGCTTGAGCTTGGACACTGGAATGTCACTCTTTTCTAGATGGAGAACTGTATCAAGTTGGAAGATGAAGGATTATTATTAATATGAACAATATTGTTGTAGGATATGGAAATCTTGTAGGATGTGCAAATCATGTGGAAATCTTTCCTTTTAACTTCTTCTTAGTGTGAATTGTTGAAAGCCTCAATTCTTTCTGTAGGATTATACTAGTATACGTATACCTTTTATATCTTGGAATTCTCATAGTTGATTCTGTTAATTTGCTTTCAGGGATGAAATAGCTGGATGCAGTGAAAAGGCATATGACTATCTTTCACTCGGTGATGCCCGCCAAATGTTGCTCTTCTCTTCTGATGGTGAACTTTTGCAATACATCAAGGAGGTACCAAAAGCTGTTATTTTTTGTTCATTGATTTCTTTTCCATATCGAATTATAGAAATTCACATGATGTATTCTGTTTTTAAGTTGTCTAAAATTACATGAACTGAGTTGTTGAAGTGCCCTTGGTTCTTTTTTCAATCCTTGCACCAAGTCCTGGGTTAGACTTTCTGACAGGGGTGTGCAAAACTACAGACTGAACCGAACTGGAAACCCAACCGACTTTCTGGTTTTTACTTTCACTCTGTACATAAATGTGACATATTCTATTGCCTAATGCAGGATCATCCTGAATGGGAGATAAAGAATGGTCTAGTAATTTTCCAGAAGGCAAAAGAATCTGCCCCATGCAAGGAAATACCATCGCTACAACTCATCAACCAGACTCTGAGTTACGCAAGAGAATTGGAGCGAATTGTGTAGATGTTGCCTGCAATTGCTGTGGTTGCACAACTCTTAATTGAAAATTGTTCATCTCGAGTATAAAATTTTTCTAATTTAATTTGTTTACTTTGGCGGCTTTCCCTTTTATTTTTCCCTTTTCTGTCTTGCTTGGGTAACACACTCTATTTTCTCTACACTTGAACTCAGAAAAAATGTGGACTGCATTTTTTCCTGCTTATGACTTGGTTAAACCGCTAAACTCTACATGAAAAGGCTACATGAAAAGCTGTTATCATAGATCGTTCTTCTTGGCAAGAACTAATTATCTCATCTTAGACACTTTAATAACCCTAAGTTAATCTCTGTCACCATTATATCACTGCTCCCACATTTTTATCACATGGCTCAGAAGTTCAATACCACAACAATTCATGTAAAGTGGAATATATTCTTGTTATGTATAGAAATCAATGTGCTCTTTCTCAACTTCTTTGGCATTCTTTAACCTCATATATAAAATTAAATGGCTTATTTAACTAAACTACTTCAACCTCCTCAAAACTCTTCAAGTCCACTATATAATGCCGTCCGAGTAGGGATGAAAGCGGAATGAGTATTTAAGGTAGCAGAATGAGTATTTAAGGTATCCAATCCATATATTATTATAGATTCGGATAGTTGTAAACAGATTTAAAATGGATATGGATAATAAAATTATTAATCGCGATGGATTCGAGTAGGAAACGGATTTTAGTCAATGGATACACGTTACCCGCTACCCGTTAGATTAAATGGATACCGGAATTCGGGTAGGATATGGGTTTCAGTCAATGCGTACCCCTTTCCGCTACCCGTTAGATTAAAAGGGTTGCCTTGCTAGTACCCGTGGATACCCTACCCGTTTATCCATAGTAATAATAATATATTTATTGCCTTGCGGGTACCCGCAGATACCCTACCCGTTTATCCATAATAATAATAGTATATTTATTATATAAATATTGATTTAGAGATTTGAACTTTTGACCTTTTGAAAAATAAAAATGATATTTACCACTAAACTATATTAATATATTTGTTAACTTAAAAGAATATAAGCCTATACATCAATATTAATTAGCCAGAATTCGTGAATTTTTATTAATTATAATTTCTTATTTTATTTTTTTAGAATAGTATTTTTTTAATTGATTTCTCAAAGAATATATTTTGCTTTTAATATTAAGTAATACAATTTATCAATATACTATAATAGATCAATTTTCTATTTTAACATTTCAATAAAAATATATTAGGTATAGTGATTGAATCTGAATCCATTTAAAAATTAAATAATATTTTAACTTTATCCATCAATTATATAAAGTCCCATCACTTAATATTTTTATTCTTAATTTTATTTATAATTTATCTATGTATTTTTATATTGCAAATACTATCCTTTAAAATATGAATTTAAATCTTTATTTTGGCTCTATCAAGCATTTATAGTAAAAGTAACAATAAAAAGTCTTAATTTTGATGTTGTGATGTCAATGTATTTTAATCTATATTAATTTATTTTTTTCATCCATAGTAATTCATTTTTTGGCCATTAATAAATTGTTACTAATTTGATGTATAAACAAAATATTTATTTATCTTTAAAATAATAACAAAAAAAAGTATTAGTTTCAAAAAATATTAATCTAAATGATGTTTAAACGGATTCAAATTTGGATTATTAAAATTTTGCAAGTACCCTACTGGATATAGATAATAAAATAATTAACAGATTTAGATACAAATAATTAAATAGATATTTAAAGATATTTTTAATAGGTATGGTTAATATAATTTTAAACGGATACAAATATAGATAATTTAAAATTCATAAATATCCACCCGCTCCCATCCCTACATCTGAGGCACGTTTTTCCTAATCTTTATGTTTCTCTGCTTGTCAAAGAGGTATAAAAGTCAGTAAAGTCATCCTCAATGAGTTGTGATAAAAAAAAAAATTACAAATTAACATTTAATCCTTAAAATTTAGTCATCTATACCATCTCATTCCTTTGTAAAGCCAATTAAACATGAGCTAAAAAAAAAAAAAGAAAAACATTTGAAAATCAACATGCAAGCCATAATTGCAGAGATATATATCTGGAAGTTATATCTATAAATAAACAGGATGACACTTCTTACATTATTTCAAAAAGAAACGAAAAAACGACAAAACAACTGTATCCAGCTTCTATATGCTGGTTCATAACGTTGGTTAGCCTGCTAAAGTATGATCTAATCTATGTTGTGAAAGCCTGGTAGAAGAGAGGTAATGAACCCAAATACAATCATCTGAATCTCCTTCACAATTCCCCACCAGTTACCACCATTAACTCCTCTGGGTTCTGCTACATTTCCATTCTCGTTGGCCTGGTTACCATCCCCTGCAGCACGATTTTCATTATCAGCTCCAGCTTGCCCCTCTGCAACAGGTTGTCAAACAAACCAATTATGAGTAATTACTGAAACTCAATTAAAGCCTTCAATCCCAAACTAATTAGGGTCATTTTATATGATTTTTCTCCTTATTCCATCTGGTGTAAATCTGCATTGACATAAAAATGCTGTAGGAATAATTCCTATAAGAACGATCATAACATACTAATTTGGGACTCCTTTCAACTTCAGTTAGCTTTCTTTTGTAAATACCATCCAATCTGTTGATTAGAGAACCGAAAAACCGGAAGGAAGTGAAATTCTACATATTCATGAGAAAAAAAAAAAGATACCATCAATCCACCTAACACATTAATATTTGTGACGCTATACAAAACCATTTTTATCTCAGTCCAATTTGTCTAGATTGACAATAATATCAGAGCACAATAGCTGAGTAGACACACAATCGGCGACATGTTGAAAATAATAGTTCACTATTCAACTAAGCACATTAGATAACAATAATATAGCATGATATTTACTGGTTCAACACAAAAAACACTGGGCCATTCATAAGGGAGGAAGAATGGCTATTAAAACTATTTTGCACTTACCAAATTGCAGTCAATTTTTTGATATAATTAATATGGCATATGTTAAGGCTGGCAAATGTTATTATATGCATAAGATTCGACTGGTTAGCAATTTGAATGAATGGTAGAAAGGGAATCCTTCCTCCTGCAGCACTAGAGAACCTAAAAGCTAGTCCAATATGGACCAGCTTTAATAATGTGTGTTTTTTTCCAGGGTACAGAAACATTTTTAAATTGGAGCAAGGGCAATAATGAACAGATGCAAACTTCATAATGTCTTCACGATATGCACTCAATAAAAGGAATAAAACAAAAGGCAGAGAACAATATATTCTAGGTATCCTTCAGGAAATAGAAAGCACCTGCTAAAGCAACATTCTCATTCTGCCTTGCGGCAGCAGGAACATTGTCCGCTCTAACAACAGGCCTGGGTGGACGTGGAGGTTGAGCTGCTCTTTGCATGCTCTGCGAGAGCCATTGTACTAATGGTGTGAGAGCTCCAGTTTGATATCTGCAACAATCCAAATTTGCTAAGTTAACATCCATTCATATGAACAATGAGAAAGGCAGAGGCATAGCTGCCTCTTCATGAGTGGGGTCATTTGACCATGATCATATAGGAGAAGATGCAGTAATCCACCATGATCATATGTAGATAGCCTCTATTAGCCAAATATATCATCAAGCAAATAATTTTAGTTTAATTATGGATAGAAATATCATATATTTGATATAATCCTATATCTCAGGCCATGTTTACCTCCATTGCCCTTCCCCCTCCCTTTATTCCTACCCTTCCCACCTTTTTCAATGTGTAAAGAAAATCTTCATAGTGCACACAATCAATAGTTGCTAAAGGCATTTGCCTGACACAGGCCTCCCGAGTGACATGAGGTGCAAAGTATAAGAAGACAACTAATTCTACATAAGACAAGTATCAAAATAAAAGCATAAAAAAAATTCTAGCATCAATAATTTTGAAATCCAAAAAAAAAAAAAAAAAAAAAAATAGTACTGCTTTAACCAATAATCCCATATTCCACTAAATTGGAATGATCTCTAATATAGTAAGAGTTAAGAAACAGCTGGAACTGAAGAATGTGTTTCTGAGGTTTCATGATTAGCCATGGAAGGATGGTTAAAGGGTTTACCTGTGTATTGCATAAATATGGTAACCATCCTAAGATTGGAAGGGATTCAGGAAATGATTCACCCAAATCAATTGATTGTGTATTATGCATTCGTGGTAATAATCTTAAGATTTGGGAATGATTTGCTCCAATCAATCGGTTGACTCCTAAGTTTCAGGCATGATTTGCTCAGAACAATTTGCTGACTAGCAGAATATTGAATTGTATACTCATGGGAATTATCCTCAAATTTAGGACTCGATTTACCTTGATCGATTAGTTGACTAGGTTATGATCTTTTTTCTAGAAACTTATTCCAAAATGCACAGGAACCATATATCCATAAACATCGAGCACAAAGCAATCATAAATCAACTTTACTTGTAAGATACTTACAAATAGACAAGTGAAGCAAAGAACACGAGGACAACTAGTCTTTGCCTCGATCCATCTTGGTTGAACAAAAAGATCACAGCTGCTAGTTTAAGTATAAGTAACAAATCAAGCTGAAATGCAATCTGAAATCTCCTCACAACAACTTGTCTTTGAGGTGCAGGCTGTTGCTGCTGTTGTGGCTGTTGTCCCCCTTGCCCGTGATCACTGACTGCCCCAGCATCATGAGTCGACCTGCTGTCAAAGAAATGGTTGTAGCAATTAATCAATTGCTTCAATATCTAATCTGTAGTAAATCGCTACTCCCTGTATGGCATGATTATAGTATGTATTTTGTTTCACTCCCTACAAAAAGTAACCAATTCCTAACCAAAAGAATTGGAAAAAAGTGGTTGGAGCAGCACTAAAGTATGTGCCACCACAAAATTGGATATGAAAACCATTCAGGAAGTTCCAAAGTTATCTTTCAAAGAGCAACATGAGAACCCTATGTTGGAAATCATATTTTCCAAATTTCCAGCTGAAGTTTCTAATCAATCTATTAGTCTCCAAATTGGATCAATTACAGCAAAGTTGAACTTCTTTGAGGTGGGATTTATTCTACAATCTTTGAACTGTGTAAGTAAATCTTAGAGTTGTAACTCTAGGAACTTACTTCCTGTGTCATTCACTGATGAACTTTGAGATATTTTTCTCTGTGTTGAATTAATTATTAACAAAGCCAGTCTCTTCCACAGCAAATGGGCCAGTTGGACACTTACCTATTCAGAATATCATTTACATTATATCGTCATTTGGTACTGCAACAAGTTTCTCTTTCAATCCATCCTTATTAACTAAACACCATGCAAGTCCAAAAATACAATGCTCGACAGATTAACATCCACACTACTCTTCCCTACCATTATCAATATAGTACAACTTAACCTCTTTTTCATAAAAAGAGAAAACAAAAATAGAAATAAAATACATCCTAATTTTAACTGAATTATCACTACGCTTCATCGTGTAAAAATGATAAAGAAAGCACCTCTTAAGCTCAATTCAATATTTCATTAATGATTGATGATTGGAAAAGTAATAAACTGAGTTTATCAAGTCTAATGCTTAAAACTACAAGTAATCCAAAGGCTTTTGCGGCACATAAAAATTCTTATGCAACTCTAATGGGAAAAAAAATAGCAAAATGGTCAGGCATAACAACTAGCATTCGTGTATAACAGAAACTTACGTGGGTATATTGTAAGTAAGAGGAACGAGGGTATTTGATGGAAGTCCGGCAATTGGCCCCATAAATGGTGGAACAGGCACTGCATAAATGCCAGCTCCGCGATTCATTTCTTCCTGAGTTTGTATAGAAGTTAACCCTGGTACCAGTGCAGGGTATACAATTGGATACATCTGAAAATCCCCATATGGGTATGCTTGAAAACCAGAGAATGCCTGCACCTAAGATTAATAACATACTAAATTAATGATTCTAGAACTGAACAGAAACAAAACCCTAAAAGAATTTTAACGACCATTCCATTAACCTGAACAAATACAATAAAATAGAGTGGGAAACGCTAAGATTTGATAAATTAGCCAAAGGGGTAAAATTTAAGGGAAAAAAAGGAAATTAAAAGAAAAACCAATCAAAAGAGACTGAGATTGCAATTGGAAGAGAAGAAAAACCTGGGGTTGCTTGTTGAGGTTGTCATGAGACGAACTTTGAATAGTAGAAGATTGATTAGAGCTAGACGACACCGTATCGCTTTGTTCCGCCATTATTCACAGATCAAATAGAGGAGGAGTTCGAGAGACTCTCTATCTGCAAAGGAAAAGAGAGTTTCAGATTGTTCAGTTGGAAAAATGTTCAACTATATTGGACTATATACAATCCGTTTTCATTTTTCCTTTGTTTGCCAATAGTTATATGCCACGCCGACGTTTTGACGTGAAAATTGACAGAACAAAGGCAGCAATATATAATAACATTAGTTATTTTTTAATAATATTCATTTTGGCTCTAACTCGTGAGCATTATATAATTTAGGACCGACGGCGGCTCAATTCGGTTTGGTTGAATATAATAATCGACTCAAAAGTAAAATGGACCCTAACAAAAATTATAGTTAAAAAAAATTAAAATTAAATAAAATTATCAAAAAATTTCAAACTAAATCAAATTTTAGGTTGGGAGTTTAGTTTAATTTGATTTGATTCGGCGTGACGTTTTAAACAATTTGAAAAAAATTAAATTAACTTGCTCGTCCATTTGGTTAACAAAAAATAAGATTAACATTATACTGAATATTGAAAATTAATTAGTACAAACTATAACATAAAATACACATGTTTTTAAGTAGTTACCGAAAGTTACTAAATTAATTTTTTTTTTATATGTTTAAATTGTTCTAGCATAACAAAATTATATATTCAATAATATGTTAACTTAGCAATTTATAAATATAAAATTTTAAAGTTTGATTTAATTTTACATTTATTATTAAAAATAGGGAAAAATATTATTTCGTCCCTGAGGTTTTACATAATTAGTTAAGTAGTCCTTGACATTTATACATATATTTATAACATCCCTGAGATTTGCCACCGTCATATTAATTGGTCTTTCCGTAAAAAAAATACACTTTTTCCGTTAATTTTGAGAAGAAAAGACGAAATTATCCTTTGGAAAAATAATTATTTCATCCCTGAGGTTTGTCATAATTATTAAGTAGTCCTTTACATTTATACAAATATTTATAATGTCCCTGAAGTTTACTTCCATCATATTAATTGGTCATTCCATAAAAAAAAATACACTTTTTCCGTTAATTTTGAGTGAAAAAGATGAAATTATCCTTTATAAGTTTTCATTTACATTATTATTAATCCCTTTCCTCTAAGATACCTAAAACTCACATTTTCACCATCTTTCTCAACCCAATGCGGTCTTCATTGCCACCACCGTGTCAATGAAAACTATCATCTCCATAACCGAATCACCGCCAAAACTAAAACCCAGCATCCAAACTCAATCAAGCCATCATCACCCTTCATCCATTTATCTCTCTCTCCTTGATTAGAGAATTTAGGTTAGTTTGGTCAATCTATTAAAAATTAACAGCAAAAAGTGTTTTTTTTGGACGGAAGGACCAAGTAATATGACGGAAGTAACCTCAGGAACGTTATAAATATTTTCCCTTTTAGTTTTGTTGGTGATCTGGTTATGGAGATGATACTTGACAGAGACACGGTGGTGGCAATGAAGACCGCGTTGGGTTGAGGAAGATGGTGAATATTTGAGTTTCAGGTATTTTAGAGGAAAGGGATTGATAATAACATCAATGAAAACTTATAAATGATAGTTTCATCTTTTCCGCTCAAAATTAACGGAAAAAGTGTATTTTTTTTTATGGAAGGACCAATTAATATGACGGAAGTAAACCTCAGGGACGTTATAAATATTTGTTTAAATGTAAGGGACTACTTAATAATTATGGCAAACCTCAGGGATGAAATAATTATTTTTCCAAAGGATAATTTCGTCTTTTCTTCTCAAAATTAACGGAAAAAGTGTATTTTTTTGACGGAAGGACCAATTAATATAACGGTGGCAAACCTTAGGAATGTTATAAATATATATATAAATGTCGAGGACTACTTAAATAATTATGTAAAACCTCAGGGATGAAATAATAATTTTCCCTTAAAAATATAAAAAACTATTGTTTTGCTCAGATTTAATTTATGTATAATATATACTCATCTATTTTCCATTTTGAAATTTCTATAAAATAATTATATAGTTTACTTAATCAATATGAAATTATTGCTTAATACTTCCAATACCAACTTATTCCATAATTTACTATCAATATAAATTATTCAATACAAAAAAAAAAAAAAATTCCATGTAAGAAAATTGAAGTAAATTACTTATCATTTAAAAGTTTAAACATAAATACATATAACGGTTTGGTTTGGTTTGATTTTGACCGATTGTGACCTTAAAACGGTAAATCGACTTAAAAACTTAGTGAGTTTTTAAATTTTATAAAATCAAATCTCATCATCAATTTTAAAACTGCGATTTTAAATCGGTTTGGGTGGTTTAGGTGGTGTGATGAACACACCTAATATAACACACATCTAATATTAAAACTTGAATATAAACTTTTTATTCATCAAATGAATGAAAAAGATTATTATCAAAAAGAATAAATAGTCATTTAAAATTATATATATATATATATATATATATATATATATGAAAGTTGAAAGCTGAAATAAAGAGAAGATTCAACGCTCTCTTTTTATCCAACTCTCTATTTTTTTTGTTTTAGAAATATTTAAAACTTTTATGCATTGTGATTGAACAACTTAAGTATTTTAACTAATATTTTCTATAAATTATCCATATTAAATTATTTAAATGGTTAAACTTTATCTATGTATAATAATAATAATTATCTATATATAATAATAACTATTATTATCTCATGGTATTTGAGTTGTATTTAAATACACTAGAGCTGCTCCAGCAAAATTTATAGTTGTATTTAAATATGAGTAGCAATTTAAATATTATTACGTTGTATTGTTGTTTATGTTTATGGGTAGCTAGACTTCTCTATTTTTCTGCATCACCTTGGTTTAATCCATTATTCAATGTTTTTTAGCAGGAAGTGGTAAAGACGATGTCAGCTTATCTCAATGCTCTAACCCTAGAAATCAAGACAAAGCCCCAACGGATCTGTTTTCTCTTCGGTTCCTTTGAAACATGAGTTAGTTGATTTTACGGTTAATTTTTATTATATTTATTTTTTTAAATTGGAAGATAAAGACAGACAGTGAGCAAAAACTTGCTAAGAAAAGTTTTAACGATAATAGAATTAACGTTGTGTTTAAATTGTTTAAGTCTAACGAGAATAGAATTAACGTTGTATTAAAATTGTTCGAGTAATACACACTTTATTATTTAATTTACTTTTCAAGAATATAATTTCTTCTATTAAGTTTTCTATTTGGCCATCTATGATGATAATCTTCATATGTTTTTTTTTAAAAAAAATATTTTTTTTGTTTGTTTATTTAATTATTTTGATAGATATAGTCATATTAAATTTTATTTTATTTTTTTTGAATTTCGAAATATGAAACAACTTTAGTTACAATATTAATTTGAAAACACTTGCTTAGATCTAATATTTTAATCTATCTAAACGGAATAAAATAAAAGATAATGCTTCTAAAATGTCAAATTGGGATATCAAAAACTTTATCAACTAAATCAACTAAATATTATCAAATAAATAATTTTCTTCTTTGTTTTAGTATGAAAATGAAAATAAAAACACTAGATAATTAATAAAAAAATAACTAAATAACTAGATATTAATAAAAAATAACTAAACTTTAGTATCAATTTTTTGATTATTAAATTTAATCCAATTTAAAAGCTTACTTTGTTATGATATTGCAAACAGTATCACAATTATTATTATTTACAAATTATTTTTATATTTACCATTATTAATTATTTCAAAGAAGATGTTTGATTATTCTACCAAATAATTTGATTATTCATAATAATTTATCAAAAATTATAATATAATCAATCACAATAGTTAACAAAATAGTATTTAAATACTCGTGCGAAGCACGTTTTTTCGGCTGGTGTATATATATGAAAGCTGAAACAAAGAGAATGATTCAAAAAGTTGTCTTTGTTCAGCATTCTATTTTTCTTTTCTTATAAAATTTTAAGTTTTTCTTATTTTCTGTATTTTGATTGGTCAATTCAAATAATTTTTTAATTTAATATTTAGTATTTAATAGAATATTGATAAGTTTTCGAAACCTAATCCAACTAATAAAATTTAAAAATTAATATATTATAATAATAACCAACACTTATAAAATTTAATCTTATCCATCTAAAATTATTTGGCTATATATTCTCTCTCCATTCAATCTCAATTCTCATATCACTTTATATTCATCCATTTTTATTATTTTCGATTAATTTTATTTTGTATTATTTTACTCCTTTCGTGTTTTTCTTTCTTTCTCGATTATGTAATCATCAGTTTGCTACTAGGCTAGAATACACAAGTTCTTGGAGAAGGCAAAAAGAAAAAGGAAGAAAAGCACTGAATACAAAACAAAGCAAAATCCAAAAACTGGGAACTTGCTAAAAAGCAGAAGAAACTGAGGAGAAAATTCACTAAACCGATGAAAAATCAAAAGGTTCATCAAAGTTAGATGATCAAAGTTTTGGACGTTACATTAAATATATATATATATATATATATATATATATATATATATCTACAAATTAAGACATTATGAATATATTCTATTGTTGCATTAGATTTATTATTTTTTAATGGTTGAAATGACAAAATCATAATTAACTACAATATTATTTGCTCTTAATCAAGAAAAATATTATTAGAAAAATATTAAAATTGTTTTGAAAAATGTTTTGCTAAATTAAACCAAATTAAATCATTTAAAATTAATGGTATGATATTTGATTTTCTTTTAACGATTTGAACCTTTTAATAGAAACTCTTAATTAATTATTATCTATATCCTCGATCATGCTGCTAACAAGGCAAGTAACAATACTCAATTAAACGTCTATATGAATTCCTAGATTTGATTCATCAGATGAATAATATTTAATTTTACTCCAATATTTCAAATAATGAACAAAATAAATATATTCTACCTCAATGTATCAAATAATTAACAAAACAAAAATGTATATAAGCTTTATGAGTTGTTAAATCATTTTTAATATATATATCTATACTATATATTAATGTAATGTAAGAATGAGAGAGGAATAATGAGAGTACATATACTAATTTTAGAAATCTTAAAATATCATTTTTGATAATTGATAGTAATAATTTGAGTTTATTAAATACCTTGAGTTTTTAATAATTGATAAATTAGGATAGTAAATTATTAATCAATTGAGTTTTTTTAATAAGGTTTTATTAATTGATTAATAAATTTTATTATTATATTATTATAAAATTATCCAGTTTACTTTGATTCTAATAAAATAAAATATTATTATTTAAAAATTTTAATTCAATTGGTTAGCTAAATTTAACTAACGATTGCTATATGTAAAGTTGATATAATGAAAAGTAAGTACTCACGTTTTACAAACTATCATATGAGAAATTATATTAAAAAAAATTTATAAAATTTATTTGATTAGCGAGAATTTACAACTATCATATAACAAAGAAATTATATTAAAAAATTTTTATAAAATTTATTTGATTAGTGACAAACAAATGGAAATATATTATATTATATTACAAATTTAATCTCATTCTAATTATGATATCAATATATTATTTTTATTATATTAATATTATAAATTTAATCTCATTCTAATTAGGAATTTGTCCTGTATCATACCACTATATATATATTTAGTTTTAATATGTCCTATATCGAACGGGTGAGCTGCTTAAGTCCGAACTGGTGGACTGCTTAAACTTGAACGTGTGGACTGCTCAATTCCGAACTAGGTGAGCTGCTTAAGCTCAAATGAGGAATTGCTTAAGTCCGAACTGGTGGACTGCTTAAACTTGAACGTGTGGACTGCTCAAGTCCGAACTAGGTGAGCTGCTTAAGCTCGAACGAGTGAACTGCTTAAGTCCAAATTGGAGGACTGCTTAACTCTAAACTGGTGGCCGAACTGGTGGACTGCTTAAGTTTGAACTAGGTGAGCTGCTTAAACTCGAACTGGAGGACTGCTTAAGCCCGAACTAGGTGAGCTGCTTAAGTTTGAACGGGTGGACTGCTTAAGTCCGAACTAGGTGAGCTACTTAAGCTCAAATGTGTGGACTGCTTAAGTCCAAACTGGTGGATTGCTAAAGTCTGAAATGGTGGATTGCTTATGTCACACCTGTAAGATGTGGTATGTCGCTCGTAGGGGTGGCCAAAATCTGGTTTTTGGAACTCGAACCTTCGGTTCCGGTTCCACCAATTTTGGAATTGTGAACTGGCGGTTCCAGCTCCAGTCAGAACCGACGGTTCTAGTTTCATCTGAAACCGGTCAGAACCGTTCAAAATCGGCCAGAACCGGTCCTAAACCGGCCGGAATCGTCGAAAAACTGGTCTATTCTCCGGCCTAAACCGTCGATTTTGGAACCATTGAGGAACTGGAACCGAAATCAGAACCGTTCGGTTCCGAACCCTAGCCGAAACCGTTAATTTTCGGTTCAGTTTCGGAACCGTAGCCACCCCTCGCTGCTCGTAATATGTTCGGTTCCGAACCGTAACCGAAACCGTTAATTTTCGGATCGGTTCCGGAACCGTGGCCACCCCTAGTTGCTCGTAATATGTTTATCAAGCACTTAGTCTATATATGAACTCAATAAATATACTACAAGAAACTTAGCTTTTCATATTGAAAATGCATGTGTGGTAATAATTTCAAACACTATTTGAAACATTTTAGATATTATAAGACTCACTTTTATAAAAATCTCGAACTCAACAAATTCTTTTATAAAAGATATAAACATTGCACTATTTTATACATTATACAAATTCCAATAAAGTTATTCATAAGGTAATGGCTTCATCAGTAGCTTACCCTTAGAAAGATGTAGAAAGATGTAGAAAGAACTCAACACTCTGTCGAACTTACTCTTCTATTTCTCCTTTCTTTTGTCCGACAATAGTATAGAGAACAATTATTACTAAGCATAAGGCTTAGTGGTGCACTATATAAATTATACAATATATATAATAATCCACCATTAGATATTTAAGATATTTAAGTGTGAAAAATAAATTTTAACATTACCACTTTCAAGGTCAATGCTTATCATTTGCTTTCTGAAAACAAATCAGTTAAATAGAAATAACAAGTAGTCATATCAACTAAATCACATTCATTTGCTTATAAAAAATAATCAACTTATATGGATATATTATGTCATAACAATATGTTTAATCAATAGTTTTGTCTCTACAGCTTATGCAGACTTAATGTGTAGGCCATCAGTATCTTATAAGCTCATCAAGACAAAGATATCTCAACCTTAATCTGTGATATGAATATCAAAATCGCAACCTCATTTAAGAGGGAACAATATCATTTGCAATATCATTCATTGCATATGCATATCAATCACAATATCAACTTCAACAAATGAAATGATATCGGTAGGGTAATAACCATATCATAATATCAACTTCAACAAGTGATATCAGGTAATAACCATGTCATGCATTTAGCCGTGAGACTTTTAAAACATCTCCATTATAAATCAATCATTAGCCATAATGAGCAGCATTTCATTTTGCTCAAACATTTCTATATCCATTCTTTCAAGATCATCCTCCATTTTCCATTCAAATGAGTACTTTGAAATTCATTTCCAACTATTATAAAACATTTAACATTAGCTCTTTATTATTTTGTATAAAATACATTTAACTATAACTTTAGCATTTCCTTTCTTTATAATCAATTCACAATTGCAATAATCACATTTGAATTCAATTTCATTTGATATAAACATTTGATAAATAAATCAACTTTTTCTCTTGTAAAAGCTCATAAAATAGTAAGCTTAGCATATTGCTTTTAACTTGTAACTTTTCATAAAATATTTCTTTAAAACTATTTTACTTATCACTTAAACAACATAAGTTATAGATATAGTGCACTAACCTAAATTGGAAGGCTCTCCTAGCCTTACTCCTCTTTTATTAACTTATCTTCCAATTCTTTCCTCTCAGATACTATAGCATGAAATTAGTATTCATATTAATTCCACACTACTCAATAAACACACACATACTATCATAGGAATGTAAATTAAGTATTGAAATGTATTATTCATGATTTTTCTTCAATTTCACTATGCTTAGCCAACTACCATATGACTTTAATTTAGGCATGGATTTTTCATTTCGCATACTTAATCACATTCTAGAAACGTTAAAATAACAACTAAAATAATGAGACATAATAACATATTAAAAGTATGCTAAAGTCTCTACAAACTAGTGGAATACAAGGTTTCTATCAAATGAGTAGCCCGCCTTCCTTTGGCTATATCTCTAGTTTCTTAAATCCATTTATCCTGAAATTTTAACAACATCTTCCTCACATCCTAGGATACTCCCATATAAAATTTCATGAGTTTTGGAGCTCATTTGCATAGCTAAATAACCTAAATACAGTACTTGATTTTCAGTCAACCTTTCCACTAAGCGACCTGCATTCATTTAACTATAACTCCATTTCTCTTCACCCATTGCAGTAGCCTTTTACCACAGCCTTTCCAATACCCTAAAATAGTTCTCTGTAAAAATTTCATAATTTTCAGAGCTTATTTATTTATTTAACCAAGTCCATCTTAGTGACAAAATTTCAGGATGTTCAATTGTAATAGACTTAAGCAATAATTTACCTTAAGCATTCTTAACACCTCCACCACTAATTCATGTATAACAACTCTTGTAAATTAAATAATCATCTTTCATTACCAGAATATCTAATCTATAGAATATCAATCAAATGGTTAAAATTAACTAATTTGGTCAATCATGCAAACTTGACATCAAATTCATACTCAACCATTCTCAATCATCTTAAAAACAATTTTAATCGCTTTATCTTCACCAAGTCAGCAACAATAAGCAAGAATTTCATACCAAAGTTCATGAAAATCAAAAATTAAACCATGAAAAAGAAAGAGGAAGAGAAAATAACTAACCTCTTCTTAAAAATCACTTGAAAATTCCTTTGAAAATCATGCACTTTAAGCTTGTCCTTAATAATTTTCTCTCTCTTTTCATGGAGCTTCGACCATGGATAGTAAAAATGAGTAAGAGGTGCTTGATGAGTCATCTTAAATAGGTGACAATCAAAACCCTTTCATGGTAATTTCCTCCATATCCTTTAGTTGTCTTTTTGCACCTTAATCATTCCTTTGTTCCTCTTTTCTTACAATTGCATCTAAATCTTTTTGATTACTTTATTTTAGTCCCAATTAGGTCTAAACCAAGTCTATTTAATAATCTCAGTCATGTTTAAGCAACATAATACTAAAATTACCAATTTTCAGGACTTCCGGGTAAAATTGTGCTTTACTGGAAAATCATTCTTTTTTAAGTTATTTTCAATTTCCTTTAATCTTTCAAATTGCTTCATAAATACTTTATTTTCGATTTTATTAATATTAATACCCTCTAACTATGATGTTTCTCGTCGTTCACAATTTCTTAAATTACTCGAATAATCAAAATACTGAATAAGTTAAGGAGCTTCTCATGCTAGCTTCGCATCATCAAAGCTTAAGCTCATTTAATATTCTTCCACTTTGATTTTTTATAATGAAATTGGTTTCCATTAAACATCATATCTTATAATTAATACTTCCTCGTTAACAAATTAAAGTAATTCCAATTATTCTATCCTTCCGAATAGCAATAATTACCATAGTAATCTGAATACTCGAGAATATTAAATTGGGGATATTATAACTTAAGTCTGAACTGATGGACTGCTTAAGTTTGACCAGGTGAGCAGCTTAAGTCTGAACGTGTGGACTGCTTGTGTCCAAACTAGGTGAGCTGTTTAAGCTCGAACGGGTGAACTGCTTAAGTCCGAACTGGTGGATTGCTTAAGTCTGAACTAAGTGAGCTACTTAAGCTCGAATTGGAGGAATGCTTAAGTCCAAACTGGTGGATTTAAGAAGTCTGAACTGGTGGACTGCTTAAGTCTGAACTAGGTGAGCTGCTTAAGCTCGAACGTGTGGACTGCTTAAGTCCAAACTAGGTGAGCTACTTAAACTCGTACAAGTGGACTGCTTAAGTCTGAACAGATGGACTGCTTAAGTTCGAAGTAGGTGAGCTGCTTAAGCTCGAACAGGTGGACTGCTTAAGCTTGAACATGTGGACTGCTTAAGCTCGAATAGGTGGACTACTTAAGTTCGTACTGATGGACTACTTAAGTCCAAACTGGTGGACTGTTAAAGTCTAAACTGGTGGTCTGCTAAAGTCCAAACTGATGAATTTGGCAAGAGAATAAAGATTTTCAAAAACTTTTAAGTAAAAGAAATCTTAAGGAAAAACATAACACATCATGCTTTCTGAAATTTTTCCAAGGCATGATATGTTAAGTGAAAAAACCTTAGATTATGTTTATTACTTCACCTTAGAACTTTGCACTTTATTTTGTGGAAATACAATGAGCCTTCTTCAGATTGTCTGCATTCCATGTTCGGGGTAGTTTGACTCCTAAGGTTAGATGTCTCCTTGGCTCCACTTTCCATTTGGTAAGTTTGCCACTGGTGCTGGGCTTAGCTCCAAACTTTCTGTGGGAATGTCAAAAGGTTGATGTTCATCTTGTATTGTGTATTTTTTTTATCTGGCATTCACATTATAGGCAGGGCAATGGGTATCCTTTTGAGTGAAACCATGTATGCTTCCCGAGCCATCTTCTGATCTCCCCTTACTTCAACAACCTCATCATTATTGACGCGGAACCCAATGAAAATAAATTTCATGAACTCAATGACAAGTTTTGGAAGAGATCAAAGATCTAGATTAAACTCCCCTCTATGGCACCCAAAGCTTAAAGAAGCAAGAACACCAATAATAGAGTAAAAGAATAAGATAAACGCCACAATGAATTGATAAGTTTACCTTGATTCTTGATGCAATTAGAAGAATGCAATCTCACACTCTCTCTAAAGCAAACACGCCTAAGCATGAAGAAGAGAATCTCTCTTGATTAATTCATTAATTGTTGATTAACTTGAAAGTTACAAAATAACAAACTATTTATACTAGTCTAAGTGGTCCAGATCCTTAGAGGATTTAGAGTTAGCTAAGGAGTAGGATTTAGCAAATCTAAACCAACTAAGGAGTTGACTAATAAAATCATAACAACTTAAGGATTTGGAGATCTAATCCAAATCCACTAAAGATTGACTAAATCTAATCAAAATAAGGCTAATTATTCAAGGGTGGCCGAAATATTGGAGGCCCAACCCATTAACATTGCAAAAACTCAAAATAAGCTAACTAGTTAAATGAGAGGCAGGGACAAGCACGGCCAGGGTGTGCTATTTGGCACGGGCGTGCTTTAATGTAGGAGTTCCCTCGTGAGAGTCAGAAGGAAGCACGGCCCGGGTGTGCTATTTGGCACGGGCGTGCTTCAATGTAGGAGTTCCTTTATGAGATTCAGAGGGAAGCACGGCCTGGGTGTGCTATTTGGCACGGGGGTGCTTCAAGGCAGTTGTTTTCCTCAGCAAGTCAGACGAGGGCACGGCCTGGGGTATGCCATCTAGCACGGGCGTGCTAACTAAGCATGGCCTAGGCATGTCATGTGTTGGAAATTCAGGCTCTAACTCAACATGTGCTTCTATTAATGTGAGAAACTTAGATGCCCTCCATGCTTCCTTGAGCTTTATAGTTGAGTGGTCTCGATTTCGTATCATACCCCCTTTCCTTAAAAAGATTCGTCCTCGAATATTAGTTAGAAGTGGACGAATCTTAGTTAGAAGTTGAGGTATCCATGCTTCCTTGTTCTCCATGGTTGCTCCATATTTCTTTGCATGACTTCTTGTAGTTGGTCCACTAGGAAGCATTAATGGATTTTTCATGTTGTTCTCCTTGCCCCCTTGAGTTCCATGGATGAGCGATGGCGGATTCATATCATTCCCCTTTTCCTCGAAAAGGTTCATCCTCGAATCTGCATTAATGTCAAAAGGAGACAAATTACTAACATTGAAAGCAATGGAAACATCATACTCACCTGGTAAGTCTATCTTGTAGGTGTTGTCATCAATGTGCTCCAAGACTTGTAATGCTCTATCTCCATGTTTATCAAACTTAATCTTCCTTTGGTTGGGAAACTTTTCCTTGCGAAAATGTACCCAAACCCAATCTCCAGGTTTAAACACATCATGCCTTTTTCTCTTGTTGGCACGGTTGGCATAGCTTTTGTTCTTCATGTTCATATGAACCCTAGCCTTAGCGTGCATCTCCTTCACCAATGTAGGCTTTTCTTCACTTTTAGGAAATCCCTGCAACAAAGAAACAGAACTAGAAGGTAGAAAAAAAGTGTTAATGTTAGTCAAACTATGCAAAAACTCCTGAAACCGAATCATCAAGACTGGTCTACCCTCTCTCACACTGTTTTGGATCTCTCTCTTTTTCACATACACAATTTGTTTCTCTTTTTCACTTACAATTGGGCCATTAATTTGTTTTGTTATTTTTGTGGCCTCTTTCTCTTCCTCCTTACTCTTTTCACTCTTTTGTTCTGTGGCTTCTTCCTCCTCTTTTTCTTTACTCTTTTCATACTCTGGTTCTTTTGAACTCGAAGCCTCATTCTCATTTTCTTTCAAGGTCGAAACCTCTCTTTCTCTCTCAATTATCTTCCTTTGATCTTCATATACTTCTTGAGGTGATAATGGATCAAGAACCATCTTTTTATCCTCGATTGAAGATTGGCAATCCTCTTCTGGAAACACATCTTCAAATTCTTGCAAAGGATCAACAAATACACTTGGCAAAGATGGATTAGGATCATTGATGGTCAAACAAACTTCTTTGCACAAAGGTACAATTAGAGGTTGAATTTGTTTTTCCTTTCCTTCTCCCTCTTTCTTTTTATTTTCACTTATCATGTTTTCACTCATTTTACTTTTACACTCCTTTTCTTTATTGACAGCTACAAAACTCATCTTTTTCTTTTCACATTGGTCTTCATACACTTCTTTTGAGGAACATGATCTTGGGCCAGTCATCCATTCATCCTTTGTGAGTGAATATCTATCTACGTTCTTCCTTCCCTGCATCCTTTCTAATTTATTGTTCAAATTCCTAAAGTAATGATTAGGATTCTCGACCTCCTCATCTTTAGTTGTTTGAAATCTGGTTAGTGTAGTACTAGGACGAGCTCTTGTTGTATTAGAGTGTTGGGCAGCTTTAATCTCCTTCAAACCCTTTCTCATATCTTGGAAGAAACTGTTGAAGCTTTCAAACTGTTCTTGGATTGATTCCATTACAAGTTTTAATTGGGAATCATCTATTTGACTATGGTTAGTATTTGTACTCATGGTTAGTATTCAAAGAGAAAACACAAAAGATTTGATAAATCACTCCCTCACGTGTTTACACTCTTTAATCACTCCTTGCAATTCTTCCAATTGAACTTTAGAATCTTAGTTCAACCAATCAACTCAAAAGCACGTTTAGAATCAAGGAATAAAACTTAACAATGAAAAGCAAGCACAAATTCTAGAAAGAAGACTCAAACGATATGGACAGTAGCACAAGAACATAAACAATGCACTACTTTAATTAATTAGAGTGTAGTAAACAAGCAAACACACCCTAACAATGTAATAGAAGCAATAGATAGCTCACACAAAAAACAAAGAAACTAGAATTTAAAAGACAATATTAGGATATAATGTATGAATTTAGCTTACTACAAAGCAAACCAAATATGGACCTAATTAATTCTACCCAAAACAAAGCAAGCAATCAAAGAAAACAAAAGAAATCAATGGACAGAATTGGACACGGGCGTGCTAGATGGAGCACGGGCATGCATGAATAGGCCTAATCCAACAAGTGGAAGGCAAGATCTAGCACGGGTGTGCTTGAGGTGTAACACGGGCGTGCTGCCTTGTTCCCCTTTTAATGCAACCCAATTTAAGTAGGATTCTTAGATTTGACAAGGATTGTGGTAGATTTGCTCAATCTCCAAAGATATGGTCAACTAATTTGTTATCTTATCCACAAGTAGTTAAGATTGGATTTTTATCACAAGATTATAGTGGATAAACTAAATCCCACAAAATATGGTCAATCCCTTAGGATTAGGAACAATCCCACCAAATATGGTCAAATCTCTTAAGGATTAGGAATAATCCCACAAAATATGGTCAAATCCCACAAAATAAGGTATAATCCCCTTTGAATTAGGATCAAATCCCTTGGATTCAGGAACAAAAACAAGATCCACACACACAAATTCAATGGTGGACGAAATTTTCTATACTCTTTTTTTTTTTTTTTTTTAATCAATAAGGTCTAAGATCTAACTTCCAGAATTGAAACAAGAACGAAATTTATGGATTTTAATTGAAGCAAAAACGAATTGAAACTAAACAAAAGAAGACAAACACAAAAGAAACTAGATGAAGAAGAGAACAAACACAAAAACAATAAGAACAAGAAAACAAATAAACATAAACCCTAAAGCTAAGATAAATAAGAATTTACCTTAATCATTGGCTCTGATACCAAACTGACGCGGAACCCAATGAAAATAAATTTCATGAACTCAATGACAAGTTTTGGAAGAGATCAAAGATCTAGATTAAACTCCCCTCTATGGCACCCAAAGCTTAAAGAAGCAAGAACACCAATAATAGAGTAAAAGAATAAGATAAACGCCACAATGAATTGATAAGTTTACCTTGATTCTTGATGCAATTAGAAGAATGCAATCTCACACTCTCTCTAAAGCAAACACGCCTAAGCATGAAGAAGAGAATCTCTCTTGATTAATTCATTAATTGTTGATTAACTTGAAAGTTACAAAATAACAAACTATTTATACTAGTCTAAGTGGTCCAGATCCTTAGAGGATTTAGAGTTAGCTAAGGAGTAGGATTTAGCAAATCTAAACCAACTAAGGAGTTGACTAATAAAATCATAACAACTTAAGGATTTGGAGATCTAATCCAAATCCACTAAAGATTGACTAAATCTAATCAAAATAAGGCTAATTATTCAAGGGTGGCCGAAATATTGGAGGCCCAACCCATTAACATTGCAAAAACTCAAAATAAGCTAACTAGTTAAATGAGAGGCAGGGACAAGCACGGCCAGGGTGTGCTATTTGGCACGGGCGTGCTTTAATGTAGGAGTTCCCTCGTGAGAGTCAGAAGGAAGCACGGCCCGGGTGTGCTATTTGGCACGGGCGTGCTTCAATGTAGGAGTTCCTTTATGAGATTCAGAGGGAAGCACGGCCTGGGTGTGCTATTTGGCACGGGGGTGTTTCAAGGCAGTTGTTTTCCTCAGCAAGTCAGACGAGGGCACGGCCTGGGGTGTGCCATCTAGCACGGGCGTGCTAACTAAGCATGGCCTAGGCATGTCATGTGTTGGAAATTCAGGCTCTAACTCAACATGTGCTTCTATTAATGTGAGAAACTTAGATGCCCTCCATGCTTCCTTGAGCTTTATAGTTGAGTGGTCTCGATTTCGTATCAATTATCAGCGTAAAATTTCAGAGTTAGGTACCTGATACATAAAATCGCCTCTAGTTCATACAAGGCAGGTCTGGCTAATATGGCATTATATGGAAAGTGGATGTCTGCTACCATGAATTCTGATTTGAACCTTCTTGAGATACCTTCTGCTCTGAGCTCTAAAGTCACGTCAATGGATCCAGCTATAGAGACTGACTTTCTAGCAAGTCTGACTATGTTTTCCCCCCGGAGAAAAGGATCGGACTTTATTTGTGTACTTAAATATTTATTTGGCAAAGTGGTGACAAAAACCTCTTTTTGGATATACGATGCCGATAAATCGGTCTTATAAATTATTTGAGTCGCCACCCATTTTCGGCAATGGGACCGTTTCCATTTTTAATTTTGTTAAAGTGACTCCATTTTAACCCATTTTATTCAAGGCCTCTTATTTTGAAAAACTGGTCAAAAGAACCAATGAGATTCTAAGTAAGGGAATTAGGTACGTCAGCCCGTTGGAAGCCGACGCCCGGAAAACCGGCCTCTTTTAACCTACGATTTCTAATTTGATTTTATTTTAGAAAAGCCAATTATTTAAACCCAACCCGATTAAATCGAACCGAGCTCCTATGTGGAAAATTAACTAATCGTCCCAATTAGGTCCATTCATTGCATTCACCACAAATAAATCATATCATCCATCATCCATCCATAATACATATCAAATAAAATAAAAGACCTGCTCTTACCTTATGGTTAAAGGCGGGCCACAAACCGAATTTGATAATATAATTAATGATAAACGAAAGGAAATAAATCCTAAAAATCTCATAATCATTAATAATTAATTGATCTGGTTTGATTAAAATTTAGTTTGCCCATAATTGATCATTTTCTGAGTTAGGATTAAAATCTACTTAGTAATATGAAATTAAAATGAAATAAGGAAACTATTCTGGAATTTCAAGACAGTCGCGTCACGCAGCTGTTCCATGAAGAACAGTCGCGTGGCGCAACTCTCCTTATTCATTCTGGAACTTTAGAACAGTCGCGTCACGCGGGTGTTCTATGAAGAACAGTCGCGTGGCGCAACTTTTAACATATTACTGGAAATAGGAACAGTTGCGTCACGCAGCTGTTCTATGAAGAACAGTCGCGTGACGGAACTCCTAGCTGCGTGACAGAACTATTCGTGACTTATTAAAATTCTCAGCTTTATTGACTATTTATTCAAAATATCACATTAAATATGAATATGAGAATAAAAATATACTGGGTATGCAAATAGCTGCGTCACGCAGGTGGTCCAGTCTGAATCAAAGACTTTTGGACATGAACAGCCGCGTCACGCAGGTAGTAGCTACGTGACAGAACTGCCCTGGTCCGCAACTACCTTTCAAACTACCTTTTTTACGTTTCTTTTTTGTTAACAATAGTTTAACACAACTCAGAAATACTCAAAAATGGGCAAAATGGCGTTTAATCAATACCAAACTAACCAAATACTAGAAAAATGAGATTTTTAAGATATAGAATGTTATAAATGAAAAAGAGAAGTTAGGATCGTTACCTAGCCCTCAGATTTGAGGATTGCATGCACTGAAGTTAGTTCAGAGATGTTGTATCACGATTCCAGAAGCGTGGTTATCGAGCAAACATTTTTCTTTTATCTTTTCTCTCTTTTGTTCTCTATGTCTTTTTTCTTTTCCTTTGATTTCCAAAAAACAAAATGTCTAATGGTTTGATCTTCCTCAAGTTTACTCACTTAAGTTCTTGGGGAAGAAAACCTAGTCGTTTTTTATCAAAAACTTAGTTTAGAGCTTTAGGGTTTTTAGAGAAAAATGAGAGAAAAAGTAAAAGTCCCGTTTTTTGCTGTAAAATGTTGTATTTATATGGCTAGGGCAACAGGGCAGTCGCGTCACGCGGGTAGAAGCTGCGTGACGCACCCGTAAACCTGCGTGACGCGACTTACTTTTCGTACAGTTGCCGCGTATCCATACAAACAGTGCAGGCAGTTGCACGGGCGCGCGCCAAAGGTGTCAGCCCTGTTAAAGCTGCGTGACGCAGCTAATAGTGCCGTCACGCAGGTACTAGCTGCGTGACGCAGCCCTAACACGGGTCAGACTCCTTTGGGCGGTTTGATTCAATTTTTGGTTCAAACACTTCTGGTTTATCGTGATACCTTGTCCCTTGTCCTCATATCATCATTGGGTCAGGTGGAGGCATAAAATCACGCGTCAACAGTTTGCCCCCCCACTTTATCATTAATTGTATAAACGATTAATGTTAAAGTGGTCTATTGACGCGCCTTCTATCAGGCAATCCTCTCGAAGCTCGGTCTGATCGGCTTGAAAAGATGCTGAATCCATCATCTGGTCACCTCCTAAGCTCGGTTTGATCGGCTTTGTCGGCTCCCATCCAATATGTGAATGACTTCAAAGCTCAGTTTGATCGGCTTGGAAGACACCTCCGAGGCTCAGTTTGATCGGCCTGAAGAGTTTTGATCTGATGACAAAGTCTTCAAAGCTCGGTTTGATCGGCTTGAAGGGCTTTGATCTGGCCACCTACTCAGCTCGGTTTGATCGGCTTTGTCGGCTCCAGTCGATTTTGAAAAGGTATCTTCGAGGCTCGGTTTGATCGGCCCGAAAGACATTGATTTGATGACAAAGTCTTCAAAGCTCGGTTTGATCGGCTTGAAGGGCTTTGATCTGGCCACCTACTCAGCTCGGTTTGATCAGCTTTGTCGGCTCCAGTCGGTTTAGAAAAGGCATCTTCGAGGCTCGGTTTGATCGGCTCGAAGGACGTTGATTTGATGACAAAGTCTTCAAAGCTCAGTTTGATCGGCTTGAAGGGCTTTGATTTGGCCACCTACTCAGCTCGGTTTGATCGGCTTTGTCGGCTCCAGTCGATTTAGAAAAGGCATCTTCGAGGCTCGGTTTGATCGGCTCGAAAGATGTTGATTTTACCCTGGTCAACTTCGCAACTCAACATCATTGACTGGGGAAGAAATTTCAAACAGCTTCGCAATACATCATCACTGTTTTGAAATTGTTCTGACTAGCTTCGCAATGCACCATCACTAATCAGTAGGACCTATCGACTTCGAAAAACCATCGCCGGTTGGCCTGAAAAATTGTTCACAAGAAAAAGAAGAGCAATGTCCGTGTACGAACAGACCTTGCCTTCTGTTAGAAAAGTATTGGAACATCACATGTTCCCATGCAAAAATTCTCATTAAGGCAAAAGGTCATGCTTTTGCCCCCAGTCCGAAATTCCGGCCTAGAACCAAAAGTATTCACTTTTTGTAAACGCATTATTATTAGTTTTGCAAAAATTTTACCAAAAATTTTGGCATAAAAGACTTAACAAGAATTGTTATCTGTATTTTCAAGTATATCCTTTATGATATAGTTAAAAGAAAACTTACCTGAGGGTAATCTAGGCAATTTGATGCTCCTGCCCCCTGTGCGGTGAGTAGACAAAAAAATCGCTGAAGTGTACGGGCCGCACATCGACGTCAAATTGCCGAAATGGACCGTTGTGGGCTTTTGCACGGGCCGCACGGATTTATTGGGCGTTTTAAGAAGGTAATGGGCCCATCGGTTCTTTTGGGCTCGGTAGAATGGGCTTGGACCCGTTGCTTGAAGAGATGGGTTTGGGCCCAGATATTTACTATAAGTAACCTTCATATCTTTAATCGATTCACTTTCACTTATTCACAAACCCTAAGCGATTGAAAATTCTCTGAACTGTTCAACTGAAAGGATGTCTCAAATCTCAGAAATTCCCGCTTCTGCCTATACTCGGGAGATGGAGAATCTCGGGGCCCTACCCGATATCCCTACATTCGACGGTGAGCCGGTGCCGGTGAGCCGAAATTCGCTGACTCCTGGGACGCGGCCATTGCAGCTTCTTCCGTTGCCGGGTTTGGAGTTTCCAGTCCGGTACGAAACGAGTCAGATGCGTGGCTTTCGATCTTCGACAGTTACGTTACGCAACTGTTCGTCAATGAATGAGGGCCTTGAACAGTTGTGTAACGCGGCTAGCGAGATGCGTGGCACGGCTTCATGGTTGCGTGACGCATCCGTTCTTGGGGTCACACATTTTGAACAGTTGCGTGACGCAGCTGTGGAGTGGCGTGACGCAAGTGCTGAGATGCGCTACGCAGCTGTGTTTTTGAATGCGCAACTGGTGTAAAGCTGCGCGGTGCGACTCTGTAGACGCGTGACGCGACCTTGGAGTTGCGTGACGTAGCTATGGTTCACACCAAAACTCGAATTTTTTATTTTTTTTCCTGCCATAGAAGAAAATGAACAATTATTAGTCTTATATTTATTCAAAATTGGAATTTTCTTACAGGTTAATCTGGGCAAGGCCCGCTCGGGCGGCTCGGCCACTGACGCTTCCGCTTTCTGGGATTTATTGGATCCTCCTATGTGAGCCCGGGTAGTTGCTGCAGGATTCGGAGATTACGTCGCCGGACTGCACCGCACGCAGCCTCGTTTCCCGCCCGCTATGCGATATGCATTGATGGAGCGGTGGAACGACTGCACGCACACTTTCGTGTTCGGGTTTGGAGAGATGACCCTTACTCCCGTGGATTATGCGGCGATCACTGGCCTTCGCTTCACTGGCCCGGTTCCTCCACTAGATGCTCGGTACCAGACGGCTGCTATCGGAGCTCAGCTAGTCCGTTCTCTCCTCGGTGTCACGACGTAGACCCGATATACCGTACAGGGGTGCATGTCTTACGAGACGGTCTTTCGGTTCTGGGCCGAGAGGATTAGGACCCGGTTGGAGGCTTGGAGGGAGTTGCCGGAGGATGTCCGACCTGCTGCTCCTGCGTACACTCGAGAGGAGAGGGACCAGGCTGCTCGGTCCTTCTTATTCTACATCATTTCCTCGCAGCTACTATGCACCTCCCAGAATAAGGGAGACCCTGCGGTGCTGGCGTGTCTTCGGGATCTGAGCCAGGTCGGGTCCTTCGACTGGGCCACACTTGGTTTGGCTCATCTCTATCACGGTCTGGATGTCTGGACCCGTGGTAGCGGTGAGTCGAACTGGCTGTTCATCCGGCCTTTGGAGGTAACACACTTTCGCTCTTAACCCTTTTTCTTCTTCTTCTTCTTCTTCTTTTTTTTTTTTTTGATCCGCCATTCTCAACTGTTCAACTAACTGATGTTATTTTTAGTCTCTGTTCCAGGTGTGGTCTTATGAGTACTGCATCTATCCGGGCGGTCCGAGCGGTGACTCTCCCGTTGAGTCTAGGAGGATTCCCCGCTATCTGGCCCACTGTCATCATACTTACGCCAGTGGCGAGGATCCCGTGTACTGGCGGAGCTTCCTCAATGACCGGGAGCTGTTTGATGTGAGTACAGAAAGAACCTCTGAATCTTTAGCTTGTCTTCTCTTTATTTTGACACACAACTAATGCTGATTTCTTATCATTTTTTTTTTGCAGCTATCCTTGGAGCCATGGGATTGCGAGGCCTGGAGGACCTATCTGGGCCGGGAGGTGGCTGAGTTGCACACTCGGTCGAGACTACTGATGAGGGGATACTGGGCTGACCAGTACTTCCTAGGAGAGAGAGTCTTCGACACTCCGATCGCTCCAGCACAGCGGAGAGTGCCTCATGCCCCTCCTCGGCATATGTGTCTGCTGGAGGGCTTGACTCGGGAGGACCTGGAGGTAGAGTATAGAGGCTTCTCGGTGAACGATTTCCTGTCCGCCGGTGACTTTCCTTCTTACTTTGCCTCTCGGATGCAGGCTCGACTTCCCGAGGTTCTTGAGTACATCCAGGTAACTCATCTGACCTTCAACCTTGTTTAATGTTATTACTCTCTTCCCCTTTTTTTTCAACTCACTGATGCCATTAGTTTCTTCGTAACTAAATGTAGGAGCGGAAGACGCACAAGACTGCGGCTCACTACCGGGCTGAGGCAGCGGCTGAGGCTGGTGGCGCGGCGGCTCCGGCCGGACCAGCCGGTGTAGTACTGGGCGGTGTCCCGTTTCTGCCGGGCATGGAGGTGGTGTTGGATCCTGGCCTTGGCTTAGGATCTGGCACCGCTATTCCTGCTGATCTTCGGCAGGCTCCTCCTCCGGTACAGCTGGATCCTGAGCACACTACACATGTAAGTTATAAACCGAATTTACAAAGTTAAGAGCGTTATACCTGAGTAATCTTTTTAATGAATTTTTATTGTTTGCAGGTGCCGGCCCAGAGGTACCAGGAGATCTGTCAGCGTTCGGGTTTGCCCGATCCTACATCGGCCGGCTTTACTCCAAGCGACATGAGCTGGCATGAATTTTACACACCTTTACCTTTTGCCTCTTGTTTTTCGTAAACCATTTTACACATCTTTGCTTTTACAAGAGTTGGAGAACGGGAGGCTGCGGAGGCATCAGTCCCGTCAGTCCAGTGCTGTGAGCCGGCTTTAGGCAGAGGTGGAGCGGCTTCGGACGAGGCTAGAGGTTGAGGGCATCTCGCTCGACTCTTCTGATGAAGATGAGGATGGCTCTTCTTCCGACAACGTGCCACCATCACCACCCCCTCCGGCTGTTGCTGGTCCTAGCCGTAGGCGGCGGTAGTCTTGTTGCATGTCTCCCCCATTTTTAAACATTTATTAGTTTAGTTTTTTTTTATTATATATTTTTTTGGATGGTTGTACAATTGTATCAACACTTTATGATATCATTTATATTTTTTTACAACACTTGGCCTTTATCACTTTATCATATGTGTTTATGTTTTATAACTGTGAAGTCTTATTCCTGTAAAAACAAGACACAAACACAACACGAAACACAGAATAGCGATGTCCCATTTGTTTATATAAAAAAATGGTTCATCTTATTAGCAGTCAGTGAATCGATTTATTGTAAATGTATAAATGAAATGAAATGAATAAAGAATAAAATAATGAACTTAACATAAAATATTACCAAAAATCAATTTCCAAATAGAAAGCGAACCGTAATACTTACCTGATGGGACGGTCCACTCAGTGAATGCGGATGTAATGGCTCGAGCATCCTTTCTCGATTAATGCGATCCTAAAGACTCAACTTCCTTATTGTACAGGCCGTCCTTCTTATTGATCAATGAAGGTTTAAATGCTCACCGACCCAAGTAGACTATACATGATTGTCCTTCCAACTACTTCTGACGATGGTTATTAAGTCGGATGACGACGTTATTTCGTTCATCGGTCCCTTCACTCTTCTATAAATGGAAATTTCGCTTCATACCTCCTTCCCATCCAGTGTCCAAAGCATATCGATTTCTTAAGTGACTTTCTTCCATGGCCTTTAGAAGCCAAGTCTCATCTTTCGTCCAATCCATTCCTGACGATCTATGGCAAGTTCCTCCTATGGATCAACTTGCCTGGTTAAGATATTTCAAAGACCTAAAACCTAACCATGGCTTCTTGTCTTGGCTCGTTACTCATTTTAATCCGAACACCATGGTTTTCGTGTTTGAAGACTCTGAAGTGACTCCGACCTACGAGGAAATGTGTTCTGTGATGGATCATCATCCTGAACAAGACGAAATTCCGGCCTTGCCCCCAGGTCCTAGGTACGATATAACTGAGATCGTGGCCTTGTGCCCGGTTTACCTTCCTGATGGCATAAACGTGGATCAAGGTCTTCCTTTGGAACCTTTCTTGAACAGAGTTTTGTCCACTGATCTAGATTTGCCTTGGATCCAAGCTTGCTGCTTCTTGCTGCTAAATGTGTATGCCATGAAGAATCGTCAACCCGGAATTGGAGACTTCCGACTTCTGACCGTTGTTCGTGACATGCAATTGTACCATCGTACCGTCTTCATGATGATCATGGGAGAAACAATGTGTTGGGCCAGGGATATTGCCCTTCACATTATTGACTTCAATGTCCATCATCGCAGTTGTCCATTGCTATTGCAAGCTTGGGCTCTGGACAAATTAAGCCTGATTCCTCCGATTCCAGCTCGCTTGATTCCAACTTATGGACCTACCATTTTTCAATCTCGGTCTCGGAGACGCTTCGATTTTGGTGATAACCCTACTATTCGGTGGACCTGTCCTTGGTGGAGAATTAGACTGGCCACGATCGGAAGCATGAATCTCAATTATGTGTTGTATGCCAGTTTAGACCGTTCGATGGCCTATTTCCCAGATAGGATCAGTCGTCAGTATGGGATGATACAGCGTGTTCCTCGAGCCCATAACTTTGAAAGTGGTCTCATAACACCTCATCTGTTGACCAATTTGGTCGGTCATTGGCGAAGTCGGAACACCGTGTATTTAGATGGAGGAACGATGCAAGACACTGTGACATCTGCATATGCCAACTGGTTCTTCACCCCACAATGATGTCACGTTCTGTGGAGGTTGACCTTTGCTGATTGGCCTCATCGGAATAAATTGTCGTTTGTTGCTTTTCTTTTGTACTCAAGCCATGAGCTTTTATCTAAATATATCTGCTTTCCTTTTAATCAATAATCTTGATGATTCTGTCTTTATTGATTCCTGCACATATGAACAACGAAAGACAACAAAACTTTTCTTTCGAAATTATTTGTTAGTTATTTGGGCCTCCTGCCCTTGGGTTAATAAATGAAAACTCATAAAAGAGAGGTTATTCTACAAAGACAAAAGCTTATGCTTGGAAACAACAAAGAATGGAGTGACTGTTTTATTACCTGAACAAATCAAATAAAATAACAAGTGTAACTCCTTTATGTATGCATGAACTTATGCAAGTGCTAAGGTTTATTCATGGTTTTATATTGATCTTTCCACGGAAATCATTGAGAAAATGGTGCTCGTCCCTCTGATCAGTGTCTTAAAAAAAATTCAATGTTTAGGCAGGGCCAACAGCCAAGACATTTCACACCGAATGAGTCGATCTTTGTTTAAATGAGCAGAGAGGAAGGTCTTGCGTTCTTCGACCACAACTTCAAAACGAGAAACCAAATCTTGAAATTCAAATCTTTTATTAATCTTACTTCTTTTCAACATTATACAGAAGCAAAGAAAATTTATTCTAGTACAATGGTCATTTGCTCTAACTACTTGATTTCCTATTCTCCTTTGAGTCAAGTTGATGGCGTTGAGCAACCAATCACTAATCTGTCACGAACGCATGGCATGAATTCTGCATTTAAGCTAAGCACCACGCGTTAATCCCAAGATTTTATTTTATTATCATTATTTTGCATTTTTTACGTGCTCTAACTTTTGCCTAGACCGCCCTTGCGGGTTTTCAACCTAGCGAGCTCATTTCTTGCCTAAGCCGCCCTTTCGGGTTTTCAACTTAGCTCTCTCTTTTTTTTTTTTTTTTTTGAAATCATCATTTCAGACATAGAACCTTTTCATTTGATCCTGGTTGACAATCCGATTGACAGGCTCTCCTTCCATAGTGACTAATTCGACGGCGCCTTTAGGTAGCAGCTTCTGAATTCTGAACGGCCCATGCCAGTTGGGTTTGAATTTCCCACCAGGATGCCAATAATCTGATCAACACCAAATCTCCATTCTTTAAAGCCCTTGGATGTACCCGCTTGTTGTAGAAACGAGCAATCCTCCTTTTCCTCATCTGATCCTGGAATTGAGCATTCAGTCTCCTTCCGTCTAAGAGTGCCAGATCTTCATACCTCTTCTTGACCCATTCTTCTTCGGTCAGACCAGCTTCTACTATCACCCTGAGAGACTTCTTTTCGAGCTCTACCGGTAACACTGCCTCCATCCCGTATACCAATTCGAAGGGAGAAGCTCCATTTACTGCCTTGAAGGTAGTGCGATGCCCCCAGAGCGCGAAAGGAAGTTTCTCAGCCCAGCTCCTATACCTTTCGCACATCTTTGACAGGATTCTTTTGATCTCCTTATTTGCAGCTTCCACTGCACCATTAGCCTGAGGGCGATAAGGAGAAGAATGGTGATGCTCAACCTTGTATCTATAAAGCAATTGGCCAACTTCTGCTTGAAAATGAGAACCATTATCTGTAACTATGTGATGGGGGACACCATAGCGACAGAAAATGTTCTGTTCAATAAATTTTGCCACATGCTTGGCAGTTAAGATTCTATAAGATTGAGCCTCGATCCATCTAGAGAAGTAGTCAACTGCCACCAATATATACTGATGACCATTGGATGTTGCAGGTGAGATTTTACCGATGACGTCTATGCCCCATGCAGAAAAAGGCCACGAAGGAGTTGTCGGATGGAGTTCGACAGCAGGTAAATGGCTTCTATTATCATGGTATTGGCAAGCTTTACAACGGTGCACATACTGAACACAGTCGCCTTCCATCTGCATCCAAAAATAGCCTTGCCTCATGATTTTTCTCGCTAAGCTCATACCTCTTAGATGAGTGCTGCAGACTCCTTCATGAACTTTTCTCATTATGTCCTCTCCTTCTTTCTTACTCACGCATCGTAGCAACATCCCATCCCAGGCTTTCCTATAGAGTTCGCCATCGGCTAGGACATAGTTCAGAGCCATTTTTCTTAAGACTGCATGGTCTTCTTTTGTCGCATCATCAGAAAAAGTACCGTCTTTCATATACCTTAGGATGTCCGTAAACCAGGGTTCTTCCTCCGACCCCACCTGATTCACATAATGTTCTTGATAGCATGGGATATTGGCTGTGGTAATGATAAATGGCTTCTTCGGAACTTTGTTTAAATCCTGCTGTGAATACCCAAATTTTGAGGCTCAGGAAAGCCTGTTTTTCCGGACTGCAAACAGTCCGGCCGGACCGGAGGCTATTTCGGAAGTTCACCGAAAATATGTCAATATGGTACTTAAAACGTCCGGAATATCGCGAGGATCGCGGAACAGGTCCCGGAATATTTTTCGGAGGTCCGGAACTCCCAAAAAGGCCCCCGGAGCGAGGCGCGGTTTCCACACCGG